>NW_010300548.1:7213-25067 GCF_000700745.2 Antrostomus carolinensis | reverse complement strand
CCAGCCCAGCCAGACCCAATACAATCTTGTTTATTTTTATGTCTCCACTCTTCTTTTTAAAAGTGTGAGAGACTGGAATTTCTTTTTCTTCCCCACCCAAAAAACTTGTTGAGCCTTATCGCTAAATTGAATGCATCTTAAAACTATGTACAAAAAGCCCTGCATACTTGTCCTTGCTCATGTCCTTAAAATGAACTCAACTTTCTGGTAATGTAATTGACAGAAACTTAACGCTTTTGGGCTGGCCTAAGAGATGCAACAGTAAAGGTCGCACAACCTAAAGCAACATGATTATTTTATATAATGTTTTGTTTGGGCCACTTTCTGTCCATGTATTCTTCAAGTATTCAAAAGTTCCTGCAGGTAAATGGAAATGAAGGTCTTCAGAAATGGAAGATTTTAGCTTACACTTTTCTAGATGGAATACTGAGGTTTTATACCTTCGAAGTATAGCAGTTTTGGGTAGGAAAAGTTTCTTTGCATAAGTTTCAATTGTTGCATGGAAGGTCTTTTGTTTATTAAAGTATACAATAATATAGCTGGAGGAGAAGCTGATTCCATGTAGGTATTGTTTGAAGAGGTCTAACTGTTGTGGGGGATATGATTCTTGAGGTTTTAATTATTCCTTTTTGTATCATGAGGCATATACAATACATAATAATTTTCAATTTTAAAATAAACCTGTATTTGGTGTCATTAACTCATTAATAGCTTTCTCAGTTGTGAGGAGATCACAGTTCCTGAAATGCATTTTATGAAAGTTTTATAACATTGAACATAATCATGTTTTACAGAAACACATACCATGTTTGCATGTAAGATATTTTTTATCTTGTTTCTATAAAACTATGTGAAGAACAGACTGTACACTATTGTCAAAAAAACCCCAGTCTTTTTTCCTTCATTTTAACTCTGTTCTGAAAATCTTGTACTATCCACATTTTTATATTTTATATGTGTGTGTGTATATATATTGCTATAGAACTCTAATGTGTTTAACTAATCAATTTCAAGTTTGGTTTAAATTTACAAGCACAAAAAGACACCAGAATGTCAGGAAGAAAACTATAATTCAGTTTTTATTTTCTCTGGAATTAATGTATACACAAAATCAATTTAATACCAAATTTCCAAGGATACCTAATATTGGTATATATTTTGTATACACAGAAATTTATTTAGAAACAAATCTGAAATGACTAACCATGTCTTGGCAACAAACTTTCTTCATTCTTGTCACTCATTTTCCAATGACTGACAAAACATTAGATCCTTCCCTAAAACAGCAGACTATCACTGTATAAGTAAATCACACAGAAATGTTCTAATTCAGTCAACAAATTCAGATTTTTTTTAAATTATTTTAAAGCAGAACACTTTTCATTTTAATATTAGCAAGACTAGTCCTCTGAGCCTTGCAGTATATATACCCATGGAACTGGCAATATTTCAGGCTTCTAAATCAGTGGTGAAACATGATCATAATTAGTACATTTCTATATAGAGATACTTTTTTTAATTCAGAAATTCATTGTCAAAAGTTGGAAATTCACCTTTATTTTCCTCATAATTAAAAGTTGTCAGTGATTTTCCGTAAAAAAATCTCAATAATTTTATTTTAATTTTTTTGTTGAATTAATTGCAATTTTCTCCAGTGTTTTATCTGACCTTTGTCATTGCTCTGAAAGTTTTTCCTTGGACCTTGTGCTGCCTCAGGCCATATTAATCTTTGGGCTGGGCCCAAGAGTTATGTTGTTGGTCTTTCCTAAAATCACGAGTCTAAATCTGTGAACAAGGGAGTATATCATGGTCAGATGGATAAAAACACTGGTAGACTTCTATACAGTCCACCCACTCTCATGACAAGTATATGCTGTCTAGTGCTTTGCTCATTGTATTTGACTTCAAACAAGAAAAATAACATCTATGGATTTTACAGAACACTGTTCTAGAGGACTAACTTTATCAGCCTTATTTTTATTCTCTAATTCATATATCAAAACCATAACTATGTGCAAATTATACCTTAGAAACTATGACTGTTGCGATGATGATAAAATGTTCCATGCATTTTTCATCTTTTATGAAGCTTTCTTATATAAGAAATTTTGCTCTGTTTCTGTAGTAGATTTTTGGTGCTAGATATGTCTGGTAAAGTATATTTTGTAAGACAACATAATAGGAGACTTATGGGCATAATGGAAGTGTGAAATTTTGGCCTTATTTACCACAGATGGAAGGGAGCACCTTCTGGGATGTAGGTTCTCGTTGATGTGTTATTCATTTATATCATCTCCAAAAGAATTAAATGTATACACATAAAAGGGATGATATTTTAACGAATAAATAACAAATCAGAGCAGTATCAGTAAGCATCTGGCTGCCAAACACCTTGTTTCTTGGTGAAATGGTAGGATTTAGAGCTGTTGTTAATTGGTACCCCAGAAGACTTCTATTCTAAATCATCTACCTTTGCTTCATTGTAAATGTCTCAGTAGTAAAAAATTGTTGCTCAAAATTGTAACTGAAATTTCAAAAAGTCCTGTTCTATTTACATTGCTTCCCTTTTGTTTATTTTCAATCACTTTTTGTTTAGAACATTGGATTCTATGCAGCAGTTTGAACAAGTTCATATTTCGTTATATTTATTCAAATGTCATCGAGCCAAAAGATACTTTAGCCTCTTTAATTTGATGTGGGCACTTATCCTGCAGTGTCTTAAGTATGGAATCTTGTGTGTAAGTAGTGGATGCTAAAAGCAATCACATGTTTTCAGCCATTTCTTCAGAGTCTTACAAAAATTATGAGTTATTGATGTGTTACTAATGAAAATGAATAAGAAGTCACATATATCAGAGGGTAAAACTGGATGCCTAGAAACTGAATTATAACTAGAGCAGTGTTGAAGCTCTGTGTACAGATCTTGCATTTTCTCTCACTTAAAACAGGTCTTTTGGGGTTTTTTTGCTTAGACTTTTGGGTTTTAAAAAGCCCAAAAACCTAAAAAAAAAAAAAAAAAAAAAAAAATCCTGATTGAATTTGCAGTTTCTATGGATTTTCTGACCTGAAACCAAACAAAGTAACCTGAAATTATAAGTCAGCCTAATTTTACTGTCCTTTAACTGCATGCTTTACAACCTGACCCAAATCTTAGGTGCATAGTGCAATCTGAGCCAATACATGTTAATGTGGTTTCATAAACATTTACTGCAGTTTTGGCAAGAAATTCAGTTTTATACAGTCAGTGGAAATGTAGTGTTTGTTACATTCTTAAGGACATTGTTTCACATATGGATGTTTTGAAATATAGGACATTTGTGCTTTTTAAGTTCATATAGCTTTATCTCAGCAGACTTACTTATCATGTCAAAAATGTATGTGTAGCATTAAGCCAGTGCCAAGTGAAAATAATTAATTCTTTTTTCTTCCAGAGTGAACCTAGCAGCAGTTTATACAGGACTATCTACCTTCCACACATTATCTTGTGTAGTCAGTGCAATCCCCAGAGATCAGTTGTTCCTAATCAATAAGTCAGACTTGCTGATAAGCTGGAAGGTCCCCATTATATATGAAATGCACTTCATACTTCCACCTAATCTTGACAGAACTACTTTGAATAGTAGGAATAGGATGTTACTTGTTTTCCAAGCAAAGCTCAGCTGTAAGAGGTGGGAAACTATGCTATAGCTAATACTCAGGTCTTTATCTCTAAGAAATTAAATTATATATCTAGACATGTCATGTTGGTCTTCATTGCAAAAGAAGTCTTTATATCTGTCTTCAATTCTTAATGTCAGTTCACAAGACCTATAAATCCTGAGATCTAATCTCATGTGTTAATCTTTTTAATAGGCTGGGTACTTCTGTTTTCCCTTCTTGGTTTAGCTCACCATATTTTGCTTTTGACTCATGGCAGCACTACATAACAAAAGGATATTTCATTTGAATTTACAACTGGTTTGTTTCACAAGGTTTTTCCATTACAAATTACAGCCCTCCTATCTATTTTATCCATGGCTTCTGAGCCATTCTGCCATAAAATGAGGCATCAGTACCTGCCAATAATTGAAGGTTATAGGTGAAAATGACCTGTCTATGAGGAAGGAAATGCAATATCAATATTATATCTTTTCAACTCATCAAGATAAATGTACCTCCTACTTATAGAGCTGTGTTTGGCATAACAGTAGAGCATAATCACCAAGATGCCAATTTAGTAGATGTTAATAGTTTCAAAGATCTGATCATCCTTCGAGGATTCTAATGTACGTACATGTGTGTGTATGTATGTGCGTGGGAGTTGCAATTTCCTTGTATTTTACAGTTACTAATGTATTAGTGTAAGAGGAATTCCTCAAGAAAGCCATCATTTTGGAGTTTCTAGGTAGCAGGAAGAATATGTAATGGTAACATTTCTGCACTTTCCTCTGTATTCCCTTTGTTTGAGGTCATCAAAAAGTTCATGGCCTCTTTCAAGGCTCCAGAGTCAGCTTTTCTTCCAGCTGACCTGGACCTATAAGTGAATGTCATTTGCATCGTATATTTTATCATCCACCTTTAAGATTGATTTATAAAAAACCCATCCTCCTGCATGGTTGCTGAACTCTGGTCATTTCTTCTCCACTTCTGCTTTCACCTTTTATTTCCATGGTACTTGCTGCTGCTTTTTCTTCATGTTCACATCCTCCCTTCCTTCCTTGTCCTTGGGAATTTCTCCATTAAGTTTGAACTCTCCTGTTCACCATAAAGAGTCTAGTTCTATGGTTGAACAATCCTTCAGCACCTAGAGATCTTTTTAACCTTCTTCCACCTCCTTTTGAAACCACTTTTACACTTACTTTTTCCCCAAAATAATTTTAACAGTTGTTTTCATATCATCATATCTTCCTTGGTCAAGTGACCAGTTGGAAAAAATACATTTACATCATAAAGTTATGTTACCTTGAGCAGCAGGGCAAGGCAGTCATAGTACCTCTGAAGCCAGAATATACTTATGCTAATTGTTGGCTTAGAGGTCCCTATATCTTTTAATTAGTTGTCCTATTATTACCCTAGAGTGCTTTAATTTTAAATGAAAAATAATAGCTGCCTTATCTCTAAGGAAACTGGTCTTGATTTTATTAACTTACAGGACAGAAGAATAATTGGCACATATCATTGTCCAGAAATGTATTCAACAAAGGTATCTTTCATTGTTTTCTAATATTTTTATCCTCAGAGACTTAAAATTCAGGTCCTGACCACTTATGGTCATTAAAGATCCCATGGCACTTTTTTATATCGTGGTCATCTCAACTCCAAGCATCTGGCCAAATATCAATTTATGTAACTGTTCTGCTTACCTAACATTCCCCACCACCACTCACCCACCCCATAGTTTCAATTGGCTACAGCATTCTCCATTTCGACTAAAATATAGTGTATTGTTCTGCACTGTTAGTCACCACATTTTGCCTCAGAGGTGATTGCACTTCACTGGGAAGTGAAGTGGTTCTTCTTTCTAAAGCTTGTAAAGCGCTTTGGGATCCTTTTGAATGGGCATTGCTTTGTACAATAAATGTAATTCATTATCATTCTATCTCAGACTTCACTTAATTAAAAAAAGCATGTTTTACTTAGAGATGGGCGAACCTGCTTGATGGAAATAACACTCCTAGCTCTCTCTAATCTGACAGTGAACCTTTTGTCAAAGTTTGAAAAGTTAGGTTAATTTCTTTCTGGGTTTTTTTGTTGTTGTTTGTTTATTTTATTTTCACATTCATTTGTACTTCTGGATTGGAACTTTGGGAGTTCTTCAGGTTGGGAATTCAAAATACCATGAAAAATGCAGTTCTTGTTATGGCAAATCCACTGTTCCAGATGCAGCGGGGTCAAGTTAGTGTTCAAGAAGCACCTGAACTTTGTGGTGCTTACCTGACTATTCCAACACTTGAAGGTTCGCCCATCACTAATTTTTACTGTATTTTGCATTATTTCTTATGAAAAATTCTTGGAATATTGAAAAATGCTATGCTCCAACTCTGATGTCAGTATGATATGTGCAGAAGATGACACTTTGCCCTAGAAATATTCTCTTGAGAAATTTTGTAGATCTATTGAAAGCTTTTGCATATGTTTACTTTTGTTTGTATTACAATAGCAGAATACTTTTTTTACCTTAGTTTTGCCTAAAGCAGATGAGAACTGATTTGTTGACCTTCCTGACTAATGTTTGCTCACCATGCTCAATATCCTACTACAGAGTTCTTAAAGGAATTTTTATTGAGTTCCAGCTCAACCTTCCCATTTTTCCAATGCTTCTCAAAAAAGATTGATTTCACTAACACAGTAGAAAATTCAGAGATTTCCTATGGCTTTGATGGAAAGCAAGCAAAACCAAATTATTTTGTTTGCTTCGAATCGAGTCATTACATTTAATCTAAAACTAAATATAATGAAACTAGAGGGATGCAAACTTGCATAGATTTGGGGGTGGGGGGAAGAGAGAGAGGGAAATATGGCATCTCAGCGATGCCAGTTTTTATGCATCACTTGAACAGATGTAATCACTCAAATGGCAGTGTTTAAGTAGGTCCAAAATACTTTTGTGAGTATCTGACTTCCTAGTTCATAATACTGTGCAGTACATGCTACTAAAACCAACTGTTTTCAATCTAGTTCTCTCATTGTGCCATGTGAAATATTACATAGGGGTTTGTTGGGGTTTTTTTTACTAATGGCAAATACGATGCTATATTGGGTAGTACAGTGAGGTATCTGCTGCTGACTGCTGGCTTCTAAATACTACACAATGGACTAGTGCCATATTATTGTTTAGAAATCCACAAAAGTCACAGTTTGTCCTCTTTCAATAATAATCATAGTATATATTATGTACATTATAAATTAAAAATGTGGATGAGTTATTAAGGAGCTCTGGGACAGTTTAATCTCTTACTTGGCCTGGAGTATATCTGCACTACCATCACTGAGTCAGTGTACTTAATTAGCTGCTCATTAGCTATTATTGCTTTTAAAGTATTTTTATTTAATTATACTCTGTAATAACACAATTCAAAATATGTCCTTAGAGGGGAGGCTGAGGATAATTAGAACTTCCTAAATAAACTTATATTTGTTTTCTACAAATAGGTTATTTTGAAGTCCTACCATACTTCAGGTCTGCTCCAGGTTGCCTAAAAGTAGAATTTAGGTCCTCATCTTTGAAATCCTCTTAATTGTGTAAGGGTTGTTTTGGTTTGGTTTGTTTTACAACATTGCATTAATTTTCTTTTGCAATGAACTGACTTTAAAAAAATATAGTAGCTACCGAACCAAACTACTGATTGAAACAATGGTTCAATGCACATTTGATGTGATTACACTCTGTATATGTTTTTCCTTGCTCTAAATTTCAGATCTCTGATTCTAGCATTCAGGTCTCCACAGCATGCACTGTATTTATGAAATCCATTAGCCCTGGAGAATGGAGTTTCCACATAGGTAGAGTTTCTTTCCCTAAGTAACCAGCAGTCCTGTTTGAAACAGAGGGACTGAAAATCTGCATTCTCTTGTGTAGTGATCTGGGCTTTGTTTTATAGAGGCAGAGAGACCTTGTGAATACCTGAAGTTTTTGTCAAAGCAGAAGCTTTCATTTAGAAGAAGCAAAAGCAAAGCAGACTCTTTTCCATTTGATTTTCCTCCAAAAACCTTGAAAAGTCCAAAGTTCACCCCAGATATTCTACCCAGTGGCAGAATCCCACTTTCAGGAGCTGAGCACGTACTCCCTTTCCAAGACTGCTTCTGCTCACTGAACGTGGGGTCTAGGGAAATACCATATATTCCATTATACTATACTGGCCTTATTGCTCCTTGAGTTCACAAATAAATGACAATAAATATAATTACAGCTATGCTTGAAGTCTTTTAGAGAGGCTGACATCTAGTGAATTAGTGATGTTAGATCTAGCCCTTGTCAGCATGGCTTCAGTTTGCAACTGATTTGGCTTCCTTTCTTTCCTGTTAATTCTGCTTTCTGATTTTTTACAGATGGATCCACATGAAAATATTTTGTTGAGCACACTTGAAATTAAAAATGAGATGGCTGCCTCTGAGGCTGTGATGGGGCTTGGGGACCCTAGAAGCACTATGCTGGCCTATGACACTTCAAGCATCCAGTACCGGAAAGCTGGCTTACCCAGACACAGCTTTGGTCGCAATGCCCTGGAGCGACATGTGGCACAGAAGAAAAGTAGGCTACGGCGACGTGCATCTCAACTGAAAATTACCATTCCTGACTTGACTGATGTAAATGCCATAGATCGATGGTCACGCATATTCTTCCCTGTTGTTTTTTCCTTCTTCAATATTGTCTATTGGCTTTACTATGTGAACTAAGAAGCAAAGCCACGCAGGAAGCAAGAACTGGATTTCTCTTCAAATCGGTTGTACAGCCAAAAGTGGGACTTAGAAAAATTATATTCAGGACAAAAAGTTATTTTAAAACACCTTAGTTGCTGGCCCACTCTATGGTCTGTTTTTATAAAGTCTTAGTTATATCTGCTAAATAGTAAATATGTTAAGTTGCAGTATGGACATATCCCCTTATCAAAATCTAAGTGCATTTTGAGCGTGAAGGCAAATTGGATATTGACAATCACTTCTGTCTCATTGTCCCTCTCTCTTTTATTCCTTACCCCCATGTTTTCTTTTGTTTTGTTTTAATGGCCATTTGAGTTTAGTGATACAAATTATAGAGCAGCATTTGGGAAACAAGTTTCAGCAGCAGTACGTACCATTCCCAGGGAAACTGCATATCTGAGACATGCATTTACACTTAAGAGAGGGTACTAAGTTGTTATCATGCTTATGGAACATGATTTAACTTTTACATGTGGAAACTTGAAAACAAGTAGTGCCTATCATCTTTCCAAGATGATGATGGTCAGAGGTTTCCCAACCATATTCAGGTATTTCCTGTTGTTTATTGAAAGAACTAAACCTTTGACTGATAATATTAGGGTTGGGTGTTTGCACAGAAGCTGAAGCAAAAAGCACTATTTTTGTTTGGATTTTAAAGAGAGAACATATACTCACAGTCATCATGACTGTAGTTGTGATCAATAGAGGGATGTAGCAATGCTATAAAAACACGTCAGCTCTGAATGGGGAGATATTCTGCTCTTTTGTGTTGGGGAAAGAAAATCATCTGTCCAAAGTGCCAAAATTGGTTGGCCAAATAGTAATTCTCTAGGTGGCTGAAGGAAGCCAACGGTGCCCTGCTTTTCTAGGGTAGGGAGAGCTAGAGAGAAATTATAAAACACAGGACCAGGGAGAGGGAAGGCTATGTATATGTAAAAGTGTGTGTGTATATATATATATAAATATATATACACTGTGCAAATTAATGTTGTCAGTTCTAGTACATACCTTAGTCTGAAATACACATATAGAGTTGTGTGATTTCTTCCAAGTTGCAATCAGTGTTATGCCTGTCTCTGTTGTTATGCATAACACCTTATGTCTAGTTTAATTAAAGGTATCATACCTCTTTCAGCAGTAAAGATCTGAGCATATGTACTTCAGTACAAAAAATACTGACAGGGTACTTTCTCAGCCTGGATTAGGCAATACCATTTCACTTTTTATTTTCCTTAATGCACTGTTTTAAAGGGAAAAAATTGGTAGCCATCACTTTAAGAGTTTAATTACGCTATTGAATGTTTCCTGCTTGAGGGTGATTTTCATTGAAAAGCTAGCAAATTTCAGTTTTGCTTTAGGAAACTTTTTTAAATAAAAGGGATTTTTTCATTCTGTAGAGCTTTACTGTGATAGGCAAAAGAGAATAGACAAAACCAGAATTTTATAGGCAGAGTTTGCCATTTATCCCATTGTGGAACCTTTTTCTATAATGAAAAATTCTCAAGAACTGTATAAAACCTGTAAATTCCTGATGGCTTTTAATAAATCAGATCTCAGATATTGTTTGAAACAAAATATTTCATTAAGAAAAAGCCACACCTGTTGTACCTATGCTACCTCTCATCTGTGTATAAATTTCTGAAACAAACTAGAATTCAAGTATCTTCCAAATAGCAACAGAATTTTTTCAGGCAGATATTTTTTCCCCATTTAAGTACTCCTTTGGCAGTACTTTAAGATAGTTAGTAAGAATATTTTTTCCATAAAATATTTTCTTTGAATTTTTTGTTCTTGCTTTAAAAGCGTGATTTTCTTACAAGTTTCTGTGGGGTTTTTTCCGCATTTGACAGTGAATGACAGTGATAGGAGGAAAACAGTTCTGGGAACTAATAGGCCAATTTTGTGACTGTTTTGAGCATATAATGTGCTTATTTTTGCTTCAAATGGGAGAGCATAGTTTTGAGCCTGAAATGGGATTTGCCAGGCATACACACAGCCAATTGTTTTCAAGGGAGTTGTATGTTCATGAGCTGCCTCCAGGTTCAGACTCTGCAATCTGCAGAGACAGGCTTTCATCAACTGATTAACTCTCCAAGTCAAAATGTTGCTTTTTGTTCACATACTTAATTTCTGACTGCATTTCATGCATAATGCAATAAGCTTTGTAGATGCATTTGGAATTTCAACTGATAGGTATGAATCATGTTGGATTTTTTTTTCCCAGTTCTAAGAAAAGGAGCCACATCAAAATTCAGTATTTCTCCTCAAAATCTGTTCTTTAAAAATGGTATTAATTATCATAAATAAAAGTAATCTTATAGTGTTCTTCTGTACAAGCTTTTCTTTCATTTCACAAATTGCTGCCAACTTCTTTTTTATTTCACAGAAGCATAGTGTGAATACAGGGAGCTCACAGCCTGTTTGTGGTTGATACACGTAAAATCTTACAGAGATTATGTTGGTTTACTGCATCAGCTATTATGAAAAACCACGGAGACAGAATCCTAGAAGTGCAAATTAATTTACCTGAAGTTACAGTACAAGCCATAATACTCTCTGATGTTGCTGTTCAGAGAGTGAAAGAAAATGTCTGGTTTCTGCTCAGGTGTCACTAAGAAAGATGTATTATCTGAGGGAAGGAGCAATTTTGCTTTTACTATGTCTTTCTGACTATTAATGTAATGTAAAAAATTAGTGAAAGAGAAGGATTCTATCATTTTGTACTAAGGCTTAACACTGTGATACCCCAATGATGGGGGTGAGAAAGACTGGTGAGGCATTGTCAAGGGAAAAGCATAACTGGAGCCCAAGGTGAGTGCTTATTCCTATTCTGAGGTACTTGAGTGAAAGTGAGAAATTATGCCAACATACATGAGATACGGGGTTTGCTATGTGTGCTACCCTCCAGGACAACTAGAATAAATTTGCTTTTAGTTTAGAATTGACCAAAAATGAATATTCTAGATCCTTTTAATCATGTTAATTGTTAGTTTCAATAAGCAAAATATCAAAGTTACTAATTTAGATAAACCTTGTAATGTAATTATAGTTGCACATTTTATTGTTCTATTAGACATGATAGCCAGCAATTAAGGTGTTTTTCATCTTTGTGAAATTCATGGGCAAATTATGACTATAACATGGCACAGTTTTAATGAAATCTTTGAGATCAATCTGTAAATATATACTGTACATGACTGCTAGTAAGTATGATACACATTTTTCAGAACTGAAAATTCATGCAACATATACTGTGTTTGCATAAGGAATGTTATGTTTCTGTCCTATCACAATTTAATGACTGGGAAGAAAGACTCAAGCAATGACATTGTGATCATTTTTTTCTCATTCCCAGGAAGGAAAATAGATTCTTAGATAAGCATGTCACAGAGCTTTTCAGAGAGTTTTTACATTCTGATACAAAGGACATAAAATCCGTAAGGTACAAAAGCACAATGCATAGAGAAATTGAATGGTGGTCGTACACCTGGGAAACAAATCCTATTTATTTCAGACAAATATGCATTAAAATTAAAGCTCAATTTTTTTCACTATCATTATTAGACTGTGTTCCAATTCTATACTACAACACAATACTAAACATGAGTGAACAGATGTTAAACATTATCCAACTATATGTGCATATGGACATATACCTAAATGTCTGTATGGACATATGTGTGTATATATACATGTACTGAGTATATATATGCACACACATTCATATGTTGGCGTGTTAAAGGAATAAGCTAATAATAGTTTTGTTTCTACCATCAACCAGTGTATGAATATATTTTTCAGAAAAAAAGATTAATGTATTTAAAAAAAAAAACAACTTACTATACAGGGTAACTGGGCATTTCTATATCAGCAGATCAAGGCTTATAATTCGTATGGAGCATTGCACCATTTGACATGATGATAGTACTGTACCTCCTCGCATCTAAAATTAGACTAGTCCTCACATTGCTTGCCTATTTCTTCTCTCTCTTTTTATAACAGCATTGTCCACTAGTAAGTTTTCAAAACCAACAAATTCCCTAGGGAACCAGGAAAAAAAAAGGCAAAAATATTAACTATTTATAGAAAATAATCTAGGGTGGGATGGCCAGGGTACAATACTATATCAGTAGTGATCATAACATTTTGCTATGTGTACATAGAACATACAATGTGAGCAACCATGACTTAAGCTGAACATGTGTAAATATTATCAGATTTCTTAAACATTTTTAACTTCTAATTTGTACTTTATGGTAAGGCAAAAAGCTAATTCTACTTATGGTTTAGGTTAATGTGTCCTAAAATGATGTAAATAATTAAATAAGCTGTAAATGAGCAGTCGATAGATACAGTAATTGTTTAGTGACTTTTTTTTACTAAGTACAATAATTGCAGTGCTCTAGCAGAGTAATTTAAACACCCTTTTGCATAAACAGATTTGGATTCCAGATATAAAAAAGTCCAGAAAGTACTGTAGTATAAAGTAGCCATTGCGGCAATGTTACTGCTAGCACAATTGATTTTTTTGTATGGTTAAAATGTTCAGGCAACAGAAGCAAGTAGCTTGGCACTCAGTACTCAGATTCGCATAAGGAAATAGGGCCTGGTTTTCACTTACAATAAGGCACCTTTGTGTTGCTTCAGTGAGTGGAGAGGTGAAGGAATCCAGAGTAAGTGAGAATTCAGCCTCTTGGTGATTTCATTACAGAAAGCCTGCATATTGCGTCTGTCTGTTTCTGAAATCTGTATCTCTTATGGTATCTAAAAGTAGACTTATATTTTTCTTTAAAAAAAAAAAAAAAGGATGTTTGCCTGTTGTTAGATAGCATAGTCCCCCAAAGCCAAAGAATCTTCACTCCAGAAATTGTTTAAAAGGGAAATCTAATAAGTCACTGCTTAACACCAAAGGTAAAGCTTAATAAAATGCACTAGGAACTTTGTCTAAATTTTTAAGAAGCAAATGGAATGTTGATCAAAAATACTGCCCTATTCTACTTTGTAAAAAGAGTAATAATTTAAATAACCATTAATATAAAATTGAAATAGATAATCTCTACAAGAATATGCAACACTAACATTTCATAAGTATAAAATTATTTTCTTTGTAAGTGCTTTGACAAAAAATGAAACTTAAATGATGAAAAATCTCACCTCTACTTTCATACTAAGGGTTGTATTTTTTTAATGTTTTTCAGACGTGAGGTCATCTTTCCAATTTGATAACATTTTGTATGTTTTCACTGTTACTGTCATTTGACAGATACTCACCAGGCTGTATTGTTCATGGTCTGTCTTGTTACTTTCAGTTGAAGACAAAAAGAACATTTGAAACATGATTAATTCTAACAAGCTGACTATAATTTGACTTCTATCACATTTTTATTTGCATGGGTGTTTAAATGGTTCTGTTAGTACTGTCTTTGCACAGTCCTGATTTATCTTTTTTTATGTAGTACTATTTACTTCATAATGTAGTAATCATCAGCCTTACTAATGACCTTGTAGCCTTTCTTATATGCACATAATGCACATTTTCCAATGGCTAGAAAATGCAAAATACTAGTGGATATCATTGCATCAGATCTTCATGTCTTTCTCAAAAGGACTGCTAACCTCTGGGATATATGAGGTCGTAAAATGATGATTGTAAATGAGTAGCACATAAGAGATATTTTCTTGAATTTAAAATTATTGCAGCCAGTTTCAGCATGTAAATATATAATAATGTTGGCTAGTGTGTAATTCTTGAACTAAAAAAATATAAATAAAGAAAACCTAAAAGATGTATATGTAGTTGTGTTATGTTGGGCAGGCTCTTTTCTCAAAGCTACAGAAGATTATGGTTCTCACCTGAAGTGAACGTCTGTTTATCTGAGTCAGAAAGGTATGCCAGGAAGTGGGCATTGAGGCATCTGAAGTGTAGGCTTAATGTATGAAGGGCTAGCTGTAACACGGTGTTAATTTGCCAATGCAGCAGTCAGGGAGCTGAGTGTCTGGGGGACATAGGCGATGTACAGTGAGATGCTTAGTGCGAGTTAGTAAGAAAATGCTAAGAGGAGGGGAACAGCTGAAAAATCTCAGAAGTTCAGTAACTCCTTCTCAGAGTCAACTCTTGTGAATCTGTTCCTGATGGTAAGTTGCTGGTGTCCTCATAGAAATATGGTAGCAGCTGTTCACAGTGGGATGGTATTTCCTTTTACAGAAAAAAGTCTGAACAGTCTTAAATTTGTCTATGTGGACTTAAGATATGTAAGAGCCAAGTTCCATTCCTTCCTCTTCCTACTTAACATCTAACAGGAGAGATCCTGGATGACCAAATTATTGACCCTTTCAGGATGGTGAATTTAGCACATTTTCCTGTTGGAGCAGTTCAGTTGCATTAAAAACAATTCCAGATTAACAGTCCAGGAGGAGAGTGCAGTCAGGCACGGTGGTGAGAGGCATCTGCATTGCTGTGCTCCATCTGCTGACTGTTCTTTACAAAACTTTATTAGCAGTAGCAGGGACCAGAAGCTGGGTCTCTTCTTGTGCTCCCAGGATTTAAAATGTCCACTAATACAGTCATGTTCTTGCTTCTTCTTTCTGCCTCAGTAGATCTTGATCATTAAATAGATGTCAGAATTAGACTTGTTGGCTCTGCTGAGGGAATGGTTCACATCTGTTAGTTTTTCTTGTTCTGTACCAGCCCAGCTCTAATAAAAGGGGATTTATAGCTGTGTTTACAAACCCTGAGTATCACTACATGGGGAAGATGGCAGGGTATTTACTGGTAGCCTTAGCTGCACATACCTGCAGGTTCTGCCACAACTTGGTTCTTTGGTTGATCTGACCAGGGGGAAGCAGATGGAGCACCAGAAAAGAGAACAAATGGCCATCAGGCAAAAAGCTGCCAAAGGCTACAACTGCCAAATCCTCATTTTTGTCTGGAAATGCAGACAGCAGTTGGTAATTCCTTCTGAAGTTATCCACCTGGCCACCCTCTGTTCCCAGCCCCACAACAGCACTGCTTTAATGATTGATCTGTTCTGTCTCGCTTTTCTGTGGATAAGGAGCATGACTTCTGCAGAGAAAGAGCAGAGATTGAAGATGGAAAGGCTTGTGAGTCTTGCATCTGAGACTGAGGTGAGGAGCTGGTGGTGGCAGGATGCTGGCTCTGTGTCAGGAGACATAGAACACGAGAAGTAAAATGTTCCAGACTGTTAAGGAAAACTCAAATATGACTTCATCTCTTCACTGTTTAAAATATATCACATCTTCCTCTGAAGCTTCGTAAATCCAGGTTCTGAAAAAAGACTAAAATGTCAGCACAGTTCTTTGTTACAAGTATGTGATGTACTGTTGGCCCTTATTTTCAGAGATTATTACAAACTAGAAAGCAAAGTATTTCAACTTTAAGACTGTTTCATGATTTTGGGGGTCTAAAAATATTTATACTCATTGGTGAGTATAATTTCCAAATCAAAAGAGAGTAAATTGTCTATCTACATTTTCATCTGTCTCTGAATGCATTTAATGTTGTCATATCCTAATAGATGTTATATTAAATCCACTGGCACAAAAATAAGACTAGTGCTGCAGAGTATTTGAATAATTTATTCCCTTTATTCTATTCTGAGCTTTAACACCTACTTCATGACTTGTGTAGCTTGCCCACTCCTTCATTCAGTTTACTTGACTGCAAATTAGAAACATTAATATTGGCTTCATATTGGCAAATTGTACTGTTGAATATGTCTTGATTTTTTAAAGTTAATAAAATCCAAAATTATCTAACAACACTGTTCTCAATTTATAAAACGAAAAACAATATTTTAAAGAATAAAATTAAGCATCTGTCAAATAATGAACAGCTGTGAAAGAATCAAATAATGGGAACTGGCTTCTAACATATTGTAACTGCTGCATAGTAAATAAATGTAACATTAACAACTACATAGCAAGTATGTTCTCTAATGCAAATTCCTTGGTTATCAAAATTAATGACCAGCATGACATCATTAATTTGTCATGCTTGTTGTTCTTGAAGGGCATTTGGAGTAATTGATTTATTATGATGTTCATATGAGTCTAGGCAAGCAATATTTTTTTTTTTAAAAAAAGGTGGCTATGTACATAAATGGGGGTTGGGTATTCAGGTGACGTAAATTGCTCATGTAAATGGAGACACGCTTGCCTTGACTGAGTCTCTGGCCCAGGCAGGTTTGTGTGTGTGTGTGTGTGTGTGTGTTTCGTTTTTTATTTTAATTCCAGGTCACAACTTTTGAATATATCTTATCCTTGGAACTAATTTTTTTTTTTTCCCTCTTTCTGACAGATTGTCAGAGCTGACATAGTGCATTCATTTTGGCACTCTAATGGCTAAGGGCATGCTTCCAGCTGAGAATGCTTTTTAAAAACTCTTTTTTAGAAAGAATATAGCCAAGGAAACAAAATCTTCCTGAAATTCTGGGTCTTTGATTGACTTACTTAAGTTCCTTTACAAATGCTTTAAAAACTAAATCATGTGAATTGTGCACATTTTCAATTTTGGTGCTATTTATTTTTCAAATGGTACTTGAGTAGAGATATGTGTATATCTGTGGGTATGTAAGCTTGGCTGCTATATTTAAAGACAGAAACTTTCTAAGCCCGTGGTCTGTGGCTTTTGAGATCTTCTTGTTAAATGTTTCCAAAGATCTTTTCTGAAGAGTCTGATTGATTATATCAGTCTTTAACCTTCAAATTTTGTTGAAATTTTATGGCATTGATCTTGATGAAAGAATTGCAAAGAGAGATCACAGACAGGCACAAGAGTTCAACGTTGTGGAGGTTACAGGGAATGAAGTGCTGTTTTATGCTCTTTGACAGCAGCAAAAAGGGCAGGATGTGCAGTGAAAAACCCACAGCACAAAAGCTAATTTGGTCATGGAAGGATCAGTGCAGTTCTGTTTTTGAGGATAATATTTCCCCTTTTATGTCATGCAAAGAAATTGTTTCTTTAGGTGGGAGGACATTGACTGGAGAAGGAACGTGGGTAATAAACAGACTGAAACCTACATGTCAGGACAGCAAGATTTATGTGCAAGACCTGCAGACAAATTGAATTGTTTTTGCTGTTGTTCTGTGTTTTATGTTATGAAAGATTGAAGCTTTTTTATTGTTGTTGTCATTTGTCACCATTCAAAAGATACCTGAAGTAGAAATATGTGCCACACAGGGAAAAAAAAAATCACTTTAAAAAAAAAAAAAGGGGGGGGGGGGGGGAAAAAAAAAACCCAGCATGGGGAAATCCAGCTAATACCCTCCCCACCTCCCAAGCAGCAACAAAGTGTAGTCTGCATTGCTTAATTTCTTTTCTTTTCTTTTCTTTCTTTTCTTTTCTTTTCTTTTCTTTTCTCTCTTTTCTCGTCTTTTTTTTTTTTTTTTTTTCTTTTTTTTTCTTTTTTTTTTTTTTTTTTTTTTTTTTTTTTTT
>NW_010300548.1:0-7098 GCF_000700745.2 Antrostomus carolinensis | reverse complement strand
TCTTCTCTTTTCTTTTCTTTTCTTTTCTTTTCTCCCACTCATAACATTCTTTAAAATTAGAAGGGTTTAAGACTGTAGGAAGGACAATTTTTTCTTCCCTCTCCCACTTAATGTTCTCTTTCTTACTCAAGTTTGAAAACTTAGCATGAAGACCTTGGCTAATTCCAGTGATTCATACAAGCCTTAATTGGTTTTGGAAGGGTCTCCAGATTTCTCTAAGAAAGGTTAAGCATTATTTATTTGCCTTCATTACTACCCAAAGCGATGTGATTACTCAACAGGTTTGACATTCAAACTAATTAAGGATGAGAGAAAGAGGAAAAAAAGCCTTTATATGAGATCCGAACAAAAATTCATGAAAGGGAAAAACAAAAAAAAAAAAAAGGAAAGGACAGGCAGATGAAAAGTAAGGGATGTTTTCTCACTGCTCCTATAAGAATTTAAAGTCAATACAAGCTGCTTTTTTGGTGTAGCTTATTTCTCTGTCTTTTAACTGCAGATGAGCCATCCATCACCTGGTTTTCCTATTTCAAATTGCTTACACAGAGGCCATATGAGGTCATCTCTCCTGGTGTTGATGAAGGGAAAGGATGTCAAATGTAGGTCTTTACTTCTTCCCTAAGTGCGCATTTTATGTCTGACGAGGCTTGAAACCAAATACCGAATCCTGCTGTCTTTACTCAAGTGAGCAGGCTCGGGCCCAAAGGATTTCACAAGATGTTAAGCACTTCGTTGAAAAACAAGCATTTCCATTTACTGTGCACACCCTGAAAAATGTTTGAAAGGTTGAAACAGTGGAGGAGGGGAAGTAATATCTTCCTCCTTTAATAACTGTGATAACAAGACAAATCTGTTGGGCTGTAAATACAAATGTTGTGCTTAGATTTTGCAAGCACTCATGCATGTTGCTGAACTGGAAACTACACTGTATGCAAAACCTGTACGCTACGGACAGCAGAGTTTGCTTTGCTCATTTGTGCCAGAGTTAAAGTGAATTATTGGAAAATATAAAAAGTCATACTGCAATGCCCCTGCGCCATTCTCCTTTAACACAGAAGAAATGCAGAATGCCTCTTGCTAGTTCCTGTGTTTGAGATCTGTCTCTGAAAGACGGTGAGAATTGTCTGCCAGTAATTTTCTAGCTTAAATGCACATGGTAAGCATGACTTTGTCAGTAATTCATAGTGCATAAAGTAATAGATAAGTTTTGATTTTGTTTTGTTAACAAAATATCTAAATTGATCTTTTCAGATACCACTTTGCTTTTTGAAGACACTAAATTATTTTCTCTTACATACTTTATATCCCCATAGACAGTTGGACTGCTCAATTGTGAATGTATGGAGAAAACAAAGCATTTTTTGTACAACTAGATGAGCCTAGATCAAAAAATATGTATGGAAAAAATATGTAGATTGTGGATATTTACTCATGAAAATATGGTATATATTTTATGTATAATTTGTACTATTGTAAACTCTTGCAAAATATTTGGATTTAAATTTGTATAAAATATTTCTTTAAAGAAAATTTAAAAAAAACCCAAAGTTGTATTTTCCACAATGCAAAATGGATGTGATGTTAGTATATTATATAACTTTTTTTTTTTTTTTTAATTATTGCTACTTTAGTAGCTTAGTGGAAATGGTTTTATTTTCTGAGAGATTTAATTCTTCCTTTCAACTAAAATATTTTTCATTTTTCATGTCAAATGTTGGGAATTAAGTTAAAAATTTGTTTGTTTGGTTTTTTGTTTGTTTTTTCCCACCAAGATGTCTGGAAAAAAATTTCTAAACACATCAGCTCAGCAGTCACCTTACCTCTGAAATACTTAGATTTGGCATGATGAGGAATCAGGGTAGCAGGAAAGGACAAGAAAACTCTAGCAATTATTTGACATATTTTTAGACTTTCAAAGTTTGCATGCTTTGACGATCATATTCTTAAAGTTTCTGATTCATTATGTACAATTTATAATTGATTTAGCTGATGTTTCATTTAGAAGCTTAAAATTCATACGTGAGTGATGCTGAAAAGTAGATCTGAGACCTGGTAAAGCATAAGTACCCGGTTCCTGCTTGGTGATCTCTCTGCAGATATGGCCTCCTCAACGCTGCTGGCTACAACAGGTAGGACCCATGAATATGCATGTCTGTGGAACAATCAGTTGCTTTGCACTATGTTTGTTGTACTAAGGTCACTTTTCTTTGAGGAATTAAATTAAGATTACCATAGCTTTTGCATATTGTGAAATTAGAATGATGCTTTGTGATTTCTAAATACATTTGTCAGTTAGCTAAGCCTGCTGAAAACCCTTAGGTCTGCATCCCATGTGGCATCCCTCATCTTCTCTCCTTGGAGAGAGAAGTGCCCCTCTGCACTCCCAGAGGGCTGGGTGTTATGTGGCAGAGTGAAGGCAGCAAAGTCTCTGTAGTTGCATGCTGAGGACATGGCGCTACCCAGGTCACTGATAGCTGCTAAGAATTTGCAACAGGACAGTCCTACAGGATTTACTGTGGCCCTGTATCTCTCAACTATTGTTAAATCAGATGTTTAAGAAGTATCACACTGATAGTATGGTAATACCTGTGTGTGTTGGGTCTGGCTGAGGTGGAGTTCAGTTTCCCCACAGCAGCCCTCACACAGATGTGCTGTGCATTGGTACCTAGGAAGGGGCTGATAACACACCAGTGTTTTGACTGCTGCTGAGCAGTGCTCTGACAGCACCCAGGATGGCTCTCCAACATCCCCCTCATCCAGTAGGCTGGGGGTGGGCAGGATCTTGGGAGGGGTACAGCCTGGATGACTGACCCAAACTGACCAAAAGGATGTTCCATACCATATGACATCTGCTCAGCGATAAAAGCTAAGAGAAAGGAGGTGGTGGTGGGAGGAAGCGAGGCATTAATTATTACACCGTTTGTCTTCTGGAGTAACCACTATGTGTACTGAAGCCCCACTTCCTGGGAAGTGGCTGGACATGGCCTGCTGATGGGAAGTAGACAATAAATCTTTTGTGATCCTTTGCCTCCACACACAGCTTTTGCTTTATTAACCTGCCTTTATCTTAACCCACAAGTTATTTTCAAACTTATTCTCTTCCCACTATCCTCCTGAGGAGGGAGAGTGATAGAGTGGCTTGGTGGGTACCTGGCATGCCGACAAGGTCAACCCACCACACTATGCCTTAATAATAGCATTAGCTGATAACTGAAAAACATTATGTATCTGGAACACTTTTTTACTGTTATTTTGAAGGACCAAGTGACAGAATAGGAGAATGTTAAATGAAACTTTCCCTTCAGAGATCCAAGCTAATAATATCTTTTATAGTTTCTCGGGTCATCAAAGACCTGTAGGAAATTAAAATATAGAAATTATGCTTCCAGGCCTTAAATAGCAATGAGTTAACCTAAATTTTTCATTAATTGTAATGTGTGTAGATCCCTGCACTGAGTGGACATGCTAAATACACCTGTTTTTTGGAAATGAGCACCTTTATTCTGCTTATCATTTATTATATTTCTCTACACGTTGTTAGGTATCAGACCTCGGTAGCTATGAACAGAGCAGACACACACTCACATTCTACCTGCAAGGACTGTGTGAAATAATGAACTAACAGATATGTCAAAAATAGAGTGCTTTTGTAGACAGCTGGTGCCTAATTAATTTGCAGCAAAGCTGAGGAAGACAGTGCCTATGGCCCTGCAGATATCACTGGATTTTGTTACTGCATCAATTAGGATAAAGCATCTCCAGCATAAAAAACAGTAAGGCATTTGCTGTGCACTTGGAGGAAAGGGATGTTAGTTATTAGTCAAGTGAAGAAGTGTACTGCGACCCTTTGTATTTATTTTCTTTCCTTTAATTTCTTACTCTCTGAAAGACAAGGAAGGAGAGCTTCCATTTTGGCATATTTTTACCAACCAACCAATCTCCCCATTATTTCTATCTGATCCCAGACAAGTTAGATCTCCAACAGGATGTTCCTATAAGACAGTTTTCATTGGAACCAGTTCCTTCTCTGACTGCTACAGTTTATTGTGGTTAGTCCATTATAAATTACATGGTGTCTCCAGGGACCTGTTCTGTGCTTGAAATATCACAAGACTGCTGTCATGCATAATGCTGCAGAGAGCTGTTAAATTTATATCCACTAAAAATGTGTTTTACGTTGCAGAGTGACCCAATTTAACTTTGATGCATATATGGGTTGATTTTTTCTTTTAAGTATTACCCATTATTTTCTGTTTGTCCACAGTTTTGACTTGCTCAGAAAAGGCCCTTGGAAAATCTCTTATTTGTGCCTGATGTGTAGTGTGATTATCATTCTTTTATAAAACTTGGACATTCTTCCAAATTCCCCTAGAGACAAAGCATGCAAAGGGCAATTTTGTTTGCCAGTCCATGTAAATTCTATCAGACTACATAAACAGACAACAGTGGCAGATTGGCTCCTGGAGCTTATGATTTCTTCTGCTCTTAAGCAGTCTGCACAGCAAGTAGAGAGAAAAGACTGTGAAGCACAAGTTGCCCTAACATATAGATAATGGCAGTTTACATGTATAGTTTCAAAATGTGCCCTATGAGACAGTTTTAAAAGCGCCCCTCCCCCCCCCACACCTTTTAAACGTATACGAGATTAAGAATCCTTCCAAATTCCACCCTGATATTAACAAAATTTTAAAAACAAAGCATAACTCTATGATTCTGTGTTACAGTTTCACCATCTTAGAGGGGAGAAAGAGAGCAGACTTAGGCTTAAAATGCCTTCAGGATACTCTATACTATAAACCATTATCTACAAGAAGTACATCCACAGGAATTCTGCCATACAGCTTCAGTGTATAATAAGAAAAATATATGTCAAGACTATTATGCTACTAATTGATATGACTTCCTGACATGGTTAAATAGCTGATAATACATTCCACTGAGTAGACATTTATAAGTAAGTGTAGTGAAGAAGAGAGGCAAGTAAAAATCAAAAAGATTTCTGTTTTAATTTTTTTTCTAAATTAGAAAAAATTACTTAAGATGGTGAAAAATGGTCACCAATAGTCATGCTCCTTGCAGGCAAGAAACATCTTCTTGGTTGTAAGTGATTCTACACAATCTAGATAGCTGGACTAGATGGTCATTGTAGGCCCCTTCCAACTGAAATATTCTATTCTAGTCCTGAGAAAATGGCATGACTTCTGCTGGTCCTGAAAACTGTGGAACTGAAGTGATGTGCAGTGATAATGGACTCTTCTGGACCATAAACTCAATTTCCACCCTTGGACAGGCAATAATGGGTGATGAAAGTATTTTCTCTTCCTCCAGATGTCTTCACACCATGTTATATTTAGCTGAAAGTTTGGCTGGACTTACGTTACAGTGATGGTCTTTGCAATAGTAAACATTAAGCTGTCCCAGCTCTTACCCCTTCTTTTCCCTTTGAAAAGCTTTTTTTAAAAAAAAAATCCTCTCTCTTTAGAATAGAATAGCACTGTGGAGTTACTTAAGAAACCCAAGGTAAGGACACCTCACTGTCTCTGAATGATTCTTCTCTTTCACCATTCAAAAGAGTGCAGAGGTGAATCTTGAATGTATCGATGTCTTCATTTAAAATTTCAAACTCAGAATGGTTATCTTGATCTTTTTACAACATTGCATGTCCAATCCTCTTAATTTTTAAATAGACTTAAGTTAGGCATATCTGTTACCAGCAACTCGCAGAAAGAGGTGCATTCCAGTTGAACTTAAAAAGCACTTTCAAAATATTCACCTGAAGACCTGAAGACATACTAAAATACACACTAAACCCTATTCTGTAATAAATACTTTCCTTAAGCAGTTTACTAAACACATCTTCCTATGTTTGCATAAAAAAAAAAAAAGTGTTTGAGTGCAGGTGTTTGCAACTTTCTTTTGGCTTTAGAGTGTTGCACTGAGACGATATGCCCAAGTGAAACTCCAAGACATGTGCAATATAAATATCACCATTTCAAATGAAGTTAGTGAAAATAGCAAGAGTTGGGACAAAAAGGTTTTAAAATTTGAACCATTCCTTGCAGGCAATGTTAAGTCTGGGAACTAATAAGCTCCTCTTGATCATCTGGACATCAGGAAAGTTCATGCATAACCTGAAGGTTCATAAATAATAAAAAAGGGTTTTTTTACTCCGATTTTAATGAAGAACTAGAGCTTTCATAGGTTAGCTTTCCAATGAAAAAAGGTTAATGTAGACTGTAATTACTGATCTGTGAAGACAACTGGAAATGTAGTACCATTTTACTTCCTTGTTTGGGCCACTCCTGGGTAGGAAAATAGTTCAACGATTTGATGAAGATCCTTGTCAGACTCAGAAACACAAGCATTTCTTTGCTAGATCTGAGGTTTGCATAGGAGGTGCTTAAAATATTCCAGAAGAATGCTTAAAAAAAGGCTCCTTTCAGCCTTCATAAATATCAATACATTAAAAAGGGATAAGAATATGAAATTTGGGTTTAGCAGGATTTTTTTGCTGTGAGTAGTAGTGTTCTACCACCAGGAAGTGTCAGCTTTTAAGAAGAGGGCCTGGGAGCCCTTGCAGGGGGGACCAGCTGACTGCAGGTATGTAGTGTGCCCTTACAGCAATGAGGCCAACTGCATATTGGGCAGTATTAGCAAGACTATAGCCAGGAACTAAGGGAGAAACTCTCTCTTGACATATGATGGCTGGGTTTAAATAACACACATTGGTCAAAAAGTTGTCTTTTAAAAAAAAAGATTTAAAATTATCTGTTCCTAGATTATTGCTCCAAAGGCAAATTGTTAATTTTGTCTCACTTCTCTTTTTCATTGCATTGATAAGAGTATAGAAAAGAGTATAGTGCAACTGAGATTACTTTGAGTACAATACGAGCAACATTGTTGAGTTCATTGTTCATACAAGTACTTTCCAAAATTATGGGAAAATTCCTTATTTATAGTGTCACATTACTATAGTGTAATTAGAAGAACAATTAAAAGGGAAAACTTTTATTTTTGACATACTGTCTCTTTACTCATTTTTGTGGAAATCTAAAATGAATGTAATCTTGGGCAGGGAAAAATTTAATGAAATACAAC
>NW_010300547.1:19380-63925 GCF_000700745.2 Antrostomus carolinensis | reverse complement strand
TCACATCATGTATCAGCCTCTTCTAGTAGCAACGTGAACACAAGTGCCACCAGAAGTTCACCACACCACCCCTTCCACCAAAGACCTAAACCCTGAGTTGCCACAGTGCCTCTCGTTAGTGATTTATGAACATTTAACAGAAGGTGAGTGACACCTAGTCTTAAATCAGACTGAAACCTGCTGCGTGGACTGATGTGACTGATGATGAAACGTGCACAGGACAATCTGGTCCTTGCTGCCCCTCACACAAGCCAAAAGAAACAGCATTTCACACCAGCATCGTTAAAGCATGGCCCAGGATGCAGCAGAGCGGAAGCGTATGGGGCTCAGAAAGGACTAGGGCAGACAGTGCCACAGCCACCTGGAGCTGCTCACCAAGGCCAGCCCAGCTCAGGGAGGCTCTCCAGCTCCACGCTGATGGCCAGAAGGGGACACCATGACGGCCACTAAGCTCCTGCCCTTTTTCTTCTAGTGCTTTCCAAGCATTTGTGAACATCCTTTGCCAGAGACTGCAAAAATGCACCTTTGGTCTGGCTTACTACAGCGTGGGGCTGACCACCCTCCCACTGTTGAGAGCAGAAGAAGACCTCTCCTCGTGCACAGCCTGCCTGTGCAGCTAGCCAGAGCGCAGCCCTCCCTTCCCTCGCCATAGGCTGCAGCACCACTACCGCTCTCCCTTCTGCAGCAAAGGTATTTTTATCTCTCATGACTCAGGAACAACCAAAGACAGGCACAGTTTGTCGCAGTCTTCTGGGTGGAATTGGTGTGTGCTTTGCAGCTGGATCACAGTGTTCCCATCTAGCTCAATTCTGCCAACACAGCCGAGAGTAATGCTCACCGCGAGCCCCTCCTCTGATCCCTTGCACGACCCCCAGTACCTTTTCTACGGGTTTTAAAAATCTGCTGGCTTTCAGCATGAGGTCAGGTTGCAGAGATTAAGGACCAACACGTGCTTCACTAACCACTAATCTGCAGTGCAAGTTAAAGCTAATGAGAGGAACACTGGCTATAGATTACACAGGATGAAGCTGTCAGGCATTAGTGGCTCGTACAGCGGCCTTAGGAGTATCTGGCTCAGTTCCCAGCTCCAATACAAACAGGAGGCTGGTGGATCCATCCTATTGAGAAACACTTTTCCAATGGCTACCTCAATCTGCCTGTCTTGCTTTTAAACAGCTTGTTTCTGCTGCAGGTAAATAAATGACCCTCTTTTGCATTTTTCTGCACATCCTTCTAAGTGTAACACTCCATGGCAATAGGAGGTCAAGAAAAATGAGGTGAGGAGTAAGAGAGGGCAATAACCGACCACCTCATCTATGTGAAGTGTGAAAACAGTAGGGACTCAGGGGAGGAGGAAGCAGACAGGCCATTGAACTCATTCTCCCCAGATCTGAGTGCCAACAGGCTCGGGAAGCAAATTGTAGAATTCTGGAAATGTATCTTCATTATACACTTCCTTGGAAACCAAAATTCCTCTTTGTTTTTTTAAAGGGAAAAATAAATCACTGAAACTCCATATTAGGAAATAAACGCTTTGAAAATTGAATTTGTTGGAAATAACCTATATTTTCAAGAGTACACTTACTATCAGAATCAACCCCTATTATCTTTCATATTAATTCTTAATTCTACTTAAGAAGCAAAATAAAGCATTCTGGATTTTCCTTTCAATTGTTGGTAAAATGCATATTTGCTTTTTGAAATATTTATTCCTTAATTCTCAGCTTCCTTTTTCCTAATTCTGAAGAACTGAATTATTTTCAATTGCACTTTAG
Organism: Antrostomus carolinensis; assembly: GCF_000700745.2. Classification (NCBI taxonomy): domain Eukaryota; kingdom Metazoa; phylum Chordata; class Aves; order Caprimulgiformes; family Caprimulgidae; genus Antrostomus; species Antrostomus carolinensis. The sequence continues at coordinate 62,150 of NW_010300547.1, read as the reverse complement.
AGTCACATTAGTAGAAACTGATCTCTGGATCCTGAAAAATTAAATCTCAAGAATACCAATAAAAAGTAAGCAAAACTACCCAACAGGGAAAGGTCCCATCTCATGGCTGTAATTATAAAAACATATTATAATGTGGAAAGTAGTTATAAGATTATGAATTTTAATTCTAACATTACTTTGTGTTACAGCAATTTAACTCAGACCGCTTATTGGTTTTACATAAATCAGCTTCCCATTGTTCGGTGCAAAGCATTTTCTGCTGTTTACAAATATAGCAATACTGGGCTCAGGTACACTTACAGCCCTTTATACGTGCTATATGTACTCCAGTTGTGCACACCAGAAACCTAGATTGAAAGAAAGTTAAAGCCATAAAGCTAACAACTAAAAAATTAAGAAAAATATATCTATTTCTTATATATATTTCCCCAACATAGTGCTGTAACTAAAATCCATACAACTGCTTTCAGATGACGTAATCTTGTAATGCAAACACTCATTCTTCTGCCATTGCTTAACTTTGGGAGCTTGGCATTGCAAGCTAGCACTCTTCTTAAAACTGCCCTCCTTCTTTCTTTTGAAAACCAAAATGAAGAATGAAATTTCTGTTGTACACACCTTCCTGACCACAGTTCGGGTCATCAGGCAGGTCCGAATCTTTAGCTTACCAGTACACAAGATAATAAAGTAAGAGAGAGCAAGCGATTGTCCTTAGGTAGCCTGCATCACTGCAGAGATGAGTCACCATCCCTGAGAGCAAGCAAATGAAGTCATGGACCTGGGGGTTCAACTCAAATCCTGCAGGAAGCTGTTCTCTCCCACTGTGCTCTCCTGCTCCAGGCACTCCATGCTGTCTCTAGTCCCAGCCTGCAGGTTCTGCTCTTCTTACACCTTTGTCTGGCTCTTAATTCAACGCCCGCTCTCCACCAGCGACTCCTGCACTCCCACCCACCGGCAAAGTCTACCCTCCATAACCCTTTCATCTTCCAACAGTTATCTTTGTAACCTGCTCTGTCTGAAGTCTACCTTAATGGGAACAATTAGATACTGTCTGCTACATATTGGATGAAAAAGAGGTAGAAAGCTGAGGGGGAAAGCCTCCTACTTTTCTAAGTCTCGATTTTATTTTTTTATTTATTGTTTGTGACACACATTTGCAATCATTGCATGTGTAGGGAGCAATATGCTCTGCAGAATCCCAGTGGAAGGAAACCGCAGGGCTGTCTTTTTAAAATTTAAGGATGTGATTTCACAGGATTGAGGTGAACTGAAAATTGAATGACTATAAGTAACAGTCAAGCAACCTCTGAGCAGAGCATGCAGCCAGAGCAGCCCCTCAGTCCTGCACATTTTAGTGACTTAAACAGGCACTAAAAAGCCAAACCCAGGAACACAACCTTTAAACCATGACATCTGTTTAGAGGTGGTATGCATATGGACTAGGGGCAGGGGAGGAAAAAAAGACCATAACCTGCTATTTCAAATGTTCTAATTTGTTCCAAAACCTCAACCATAAGAGCGGTGCACCCAAGACTCTGCTTTCCTTACTTCCCCCTGGAGCAGTCCTTCAGGGGGAAAGAGCTGTTTTCTTGAGCACTATTTGCTCTCGGCATTAGCTGGATAATGTATGTGCATTTTCTGGTACTTATCTTACAATCAGTAAGTCTTATTATGAAGACTCCACAGATTGATTTTAAAGTCATCCACGGTGTAAAGTCCAGTTAGCCACTCTCTTGAAGACACACTATGTAAGTTTAATTTACTCAGACAATTCAGTCAACATAGGACAAATTATCTTTCTAAAATGGCAAATCGATGCATTTCCCATTTGTTGAGTAATAAACTCAAATTACTTCAGAAAAAAACCCCCAACAAAACAGAAAATTCAGGAGTCAGGCTAAGCTCAACAAGTTCTAAAATGCCCAGACTAGACTTGATCAGACCTCCACAAGCCCACGTGCATTTCCAATGCAATGTAGTGTTCAGTTTCATGACCACCTGGCTCCTCTCAAACACAGTATCGTGTTTTCATCAGTCTCAGGAATGCACTGCAGGCTTTTCATTCTCATATGGTATTTTCATGTTGTTATGACTAAATATGCATTTATTGTTTCAGAATTCACATATAATAGAATTCCTTTCCTGTAAGGAATGTATTTTAATAATAATAATAACCAGCAGTTATATTGCACACTTTTTTTTTTTAATCAAAGATGAGGTCCTATTGTACATATCTCAAGAAACAAGATATTTGGGTTGCTATGCAGTTAGCCACTGTGTATTTTGCCATGTTCTGTTTCACTGTATAGCTAACTTAGACAAATGCACATGCTCAGAAAATCCTTCCTTGCCTGAAGACTTTATGAGCATATTTTATGGGCTCAGTACACCATTTTCAAAAGTTAATCAGTCAGATTGTGAAACTGTGCCCAATTTCCTCAATGCAGTTCTCAGTGGAGGCTTGTTCCATGCTAAATATAATTTTCCCAGTCATACCTTTCACAGAATTGTTCAAAGGGGGGAAAGGGAGCCCAACATTTTACTTTTTATTTAAAAGCGGTGGTAAGCCATTTTCATTTCCTTCACTTGTAGACATGCTGATGCCAGGCATAGCCTCTGCTCACAGCCAGGTAGTGTGAGCCGAGGGTAGGAACGCTATTCAAAGAAAAGTTCAACCTGAAAGTTGACCATCATGCAGTCTCAGCCACCAGGGTAAGACTTCTCTTGCTACCATTCCAACACAGCCACATTCACCTGGCACATGGACTGCATCAGGCTCACACAACGCTCAAAGCATACTGGGATCCTCAGGCAACACACAGCCCTGCTTTGAGTCTGCAGTTACCCACAGGGGAGTTGGGGTTTAAGACATGGTTGAATGATGAAAACGTACTGCTGAGAAAAGTTCTATTTTTTGTAACAAAATTTTCCAAATGGACTGGCCTCTAAATAAATCAGACCTTCCCACCCCCACTACCCCCAGAGAAATACTTATTGCAAAATCTAAAGAAATGGCTATTTATATTTTTGAATTTTTATTTCTAATAAAAATGTATGTGATTTCCACAGCAAGTAATGAACATTTTTATATCTGGAATTTAAAAATAAGGTTTTTAAAAAAATATTTTAATTAAAACCTTAATTAAACAAATTCAGCCAAAGTGTTGGCTTTGTTTAAAGTATGATTGTTAAATTAAAAACCAAACCAAAACAAAAACCAAACAATAATTTAAACTAAAGTTTAAAATATTGCTGCTAGAAATTACTGCTTAAAAAATGAGTTCATTTGGTGCTATATTGTGCAATACAGTTACAGTGTATTAGCATTATTTGGGAAGATTTTATGTTTGCACTGATGTCCTTACCAGAAATACCCTGAAGTACTCTTGTTTTCATAAAAAGGGAGCATACTCATTAAAAAGCAGAGAGATCTTAGGGGAAGCCAACAGAAAAATTGTTTTTCTGTAGCTTTAGTCCTATAACCTACCAGTCACTGCAGCTGATCTGGATCTAGTTCAGCCGGCTTATTTTGTTCCTAGTGGCACGATGGGTTGTAGATCTGCTCCCGGCAGTTACCAAAACGGGCCTTTGGAAATGACAAGTTGAAACTGCGCACTGACAAAAAGCATCCGCTGCGAATATTTCTCTCTTTCAATAAGTGACAAGACAAAAACAGTTAACATTTGCTGTTCTGGATAGTGCACAAAAGCAAGGCACTTTTCAGTGGCAAACACCACATTTGACTTCTTAGGGAAGGAGCTATTTTGGTACATAACCATGGATCTAGCCATGGCAAAAATAAAATAAAAATCTCACAGTACCTGCAGTAACAAGTTCTGCTTTTGGTCTGGTTCTGGAGGACTTTGCTAACATCAACCAACTTCACTTTAAGTGAGGTCAGTAACTGGTGTGCCATGTCCACTGAAGGAGGGGAGGTAATTCTGGGATTTCCTTCACACTCCATAGGTATAAATACCACTACAGGGGTGTATGTGGGTACATGGGAACACACACAGGCAGAGACATGGATGTTGCAATCAATAATGGTGCTAAGCTGGGTTTTACAAGCAATAGCTACGACTTCATTTAAGCTGTATTTAAAAAAATCTTCCTCACAGGGTCATGTTCTGGGTGAGATGGCGCAGTCCTTCCCATCTCCTGGGGCTCCTGCCTTGTCCTGGTTTGGTTCCAAGCTGGCCAAAGCCACAGGGTTCTTCCCTACAGCCATCAACACAGGATATCCCCATGGCCCTTGCTGCCTCTCTTAAAATAACCAACTGCTCCAGCCCTTCTCTTAAAGACAGAGACTACCAGCCTGCTTGCAAGGGGCAAAATGTGACTGCTCGGCAAAAGCAGAGCTGCTACCAAGCTGTGTGACACTGAGGCAGGATATGTCAATCAAACACCATGATAAAAGCTACTCAGAATTGCAAGTTCAAGCTGAGGTATCAGCCTCAGCAATTCTCTCCTTGCTTTGCAGCTGCTCATTACCACAACCTCACTCTGTCCTCAGGAAAGCAAGCTGCATTGAAACAGGGCCAACCCCAGACAAACTTGGTAAGTACAGAAGGGGACCAGGAGCTGGTAGAGCACAGAAGATAACACCTCCCTGCCTCAGGGGGTTGGCAGCATCACTGTTCCCAGGGAAAGCATGCAAAGTAGTTACACCAACAAGGAGAAAAACACAAAGAAATAGCAGAATTTGTCTCAGGTAAATCCTTCAGATGAAGCCTGTCCTTTACAGCTTTCAGTCCTTTCCATCCTTCATAGCTTTGGTTTTGGTCCATCCTATCTTCCTCCCCTCCTGCCAGGTGCTTGGGCCATGGAGGGCATAAGCTAAACAGTGAGTTAAAGCAGCTGCCTGTGCCAGGTACTCCTCTCCCCAGGAAAGACAGGAGCAGACAGACTGGGAAGACTACTCATGTGGGGTCACTCCAGCAAAAGCCTCTTGACTTGTGACACGTCAAGGCAGACTGTATTCCAAAAAGACCTTCAGAGTAATTTATAAATGGCACAGGACAATGTGCTCTACAGAAGTGATAAACGTCAGCATGTAATGCAAATAGGCAGCTGCATGAATGCTACTCTTTTGGCAAATGCTCTTTGTTACTCATATACTATATTTAAGTATCATAAGAGAAAACAGGCTGTTAAGACTAATTTTCTGAAACCACAAGGGACCGGTGACAGTTTATTTCTCATCTGACACACCCTATTACAAGGATTTCCTTAAATAAAAGGAAAAAAAATAAAGAAAAGAGAAGGCACATCAAAAAGATTAACCATATCCTTTTATGAGGAACCTTAGCTGTCTCCTAGCAAGGAAATGTTGATAATGGACAAACTTTATGAAATAAATAATTTACAATACTTCCTTTATGATATCCATTTAAGAATCATATTGATAAAAGCAGTTTTTACAATAAAACCTCTCTATCTTTCTGTAACTGAAAACTTACATACTTAGGGATAATCATGTAATCCACAAGGTCTTTTTTAAAATATATTTAGTAGGGTTTGGGTTTTTTTTTTCATATATTGCTCATATAATAGGAGCTTTGGCTATTGGTATAACATGGACAAGTGGTATGAAAATTTCTCTTTATGTCCCATTAATATTTTCTTACCAGATATATAATATTCATTTCATATTAAGTCTTGCCTGGCAGTCTAATGCATCTAATATTAGCCCTTTTTGTTCTACACAGTAATTCAATTTACAATAATTCAATGTATGTTATAATTGAAAACTGCAGCTCATTAATTTCTAAACGCTCTTTGCATTTCAGACTACACCTGCTCCTTTGGCACATCCTCTATTTTGAATCCATCCACTCCTTCCTGAATAAGCTGTGTTGCTATGATACATTTGCTGTCACAGTTTCTTTCTTCAACATTTCAGTCCATAATCATACTTATTTAGCATAAATAAGACTATGAGTGCAAAGTCTCCTAATCCTTCCTTAATTATCACTTGATTCAACCCCATGAATCAAGGTGAAAACAATTTTTAACCTGAAGGAATACTAAAGTTGTGATATGCACAGGCAACATTCTTGTGAAATTTACCATGGTGAAAACCTGCTTATGGACCACCTCACCACAGAAAGATTACAAAATGGGGTAACCTCAGTGTCCAGCAGCACTCCTTGCAGATCCTGACTACCAGTTTTCTAGGTGCATGTGCGTCCATGGGCATAGCTGCACCGGCGCTGTGGGTCATGGTCTACGTTCATTTTATCCAACGCAATTGGGCAGACTCAGAAAATAAGGCAGGCTGATCATCCTTCAAATGGGTCTCTCATGTCGGCTCCCACTATCCTTGCATAACTCTCTATTTAAATCAGGACTGCTATGAAACCTGCAATGAATGAAACTAGAGTGGAATTGGCAGTGGAATTATACTCTGCTCCCAAAGTAAAATTATCAGTTATTATGGAATTATCAGTTTAGTGCCACCCATAAAATCTTCTAATCCCTGATCACATTCTCAGAAAAGGCTTGTTCTATATTCTGCTGACCACCATTCCAATTTTCTCGTTTCTCCTTTTCCACATATGGTTCATCTTTCCTATTTATTCTCTCTTAGTTTCCTAATTAACATTTTAAAATGCCTCTGTCATGAAAATTTTCATATAAGGGCAGGAAGCATCCCATTTCCCTAGAGGAAGCTGTAACTCTTAAAAATTCTTGCTTGAGACACACACTCGAGAAACCATCATCACAAATGGTCAAACCCAGCATCATTGAAACAAATTTAAATAATGTCTTGATTTCAAAACTGAACCATTTTGAATGATGCAAAATGAAGCTGGCAATGCAACACTATAATAAATTTGAATTTATGCAGATTATTTACCTTTTGGGGGAGAAGCAGGCATTGGTATGTGGACAGGTTACACAACTTCTGTTACACAGGAGGGACTTCGAGGGGTTTTCAGTTTGTTTTTTGTTTGCTTTTGTTTCCCCAGCAAGTCTGTGGTTTCTTGCAATATAATGTTTAGCTGATGTCTATATTCAGTTGAAATACACTAGTTCTGTGTCCCAATCAGTAACTCAAAGATCTGAAAGTTGGGATTTCAGGGGTATATGATTTTTAGACAGAAGCTCTTATTTTGAGCATAGGGCACACTGAAGCTAAAAGACTAAGTTTGGGGTATAGTTCTATTACTTAAATTCATTGGCAGTGAACAAAATGTTTATCCAGCACAACTACTTTCTTACTTAGTCATGTTTTTAATCTCATTTTATAGTGCAAGTTTTTATTTATACTGCCACCAGCAACTAGCACTTTAAGTGACACTGCTCATAAGATTTCTAACTCTGAGGTTGTTTGAATTTTCAACAGTAAAAATAGCCCAAGAGAATTAACCCATAAGGCCCATAAAAACAAATTATCCAGCAAGCTCTCAGCATTATCAACTTGCTGAGCAGTGAGCCTGCCTTGCAAACTCCAGCATGTGACAAAAGTGATTGGCAGTTGCCAGGCACCAGGCTGCAGCGCTGGGACAAGTGCTAGCACGGATTTGGAGGCTGGAGTGAATGAGAAGCTGTCACTTAAGAGACTGAGCACTTCAAATTCTGTGAAAGATAACGACACACCATACTTTTTGCAATTTTTGTCCATTTGTATTAAACACATCGTTACTCTTATCATCAGCCAATTCACAGAAATGCCTGAATACAAATGTAATCCACTATCATATTAACTTCGGTAAATGCTTCAAGACTTTTCCAGCAATGTAAAATCATCAGAAATCTTCAACCAATAAACTATGTGATACACAATATAAAGCATAGAGCTTTTAAAATATTTCATCATTACATGCAAAATGGAAATTGGGAATAGAGCTATTCATATTTTCACAGCATTCTTCCACTCTTCTCTCATGGAGGGGAAAAGCTGCTTGCCTCTAAGTGCTACTAATCTAATTCACAAATTGGAAATCATAAAAAAAAAATACTAAATCACATACACATATGATTTAGGTTTAACAGAGGACATTATACTTTGTGATACTAGGTCTAATGTTCCTTAGGCAAACTATTTCAAACTGCTTTAGCTCTAACCAAATGCAATAATAATCCCCACTAAGAAGCAATATACTCTAAACATATTACAATATGAACTTCACTATTACAAACACATTATCCTGTAGTTATCTTCTAAGTTGTATGGATGTGAGGAACATCAATACTAAGATAACGAGGATTAGAGCAACAACTAGCTATTCATCAACTGAGAATCAGATTTTTCAGCTTGATAATTCTTACCTTGTTTAAACATTAGGACTGTAGGAACAGTGAATGCCAGAAGCGATGCTATTTCTAACTGCTGATGCCATGCAGAAAAAAAGGTTAAATACAAAAAAGTTTAATGTTCTAGAAGTTCATGATCAAAGAAAGACTTTGCAAAACTGTCAAGAGTTGCCGTCTTCGCTGATGACAAGTGTGACAGGTTTGAAGTAATAAGAGCAAGCAGTTTATTGAGCTTAGTAACAAAACTGCTCTCCTTACTTTGTTCAAATTCAGAAAAGAAAAACATTGAGCTAGAGACTAAAGCTAAGCATGAGAAGTTTTACCTGAAAATAGCTTTTTTCTCGTGAAAGATTAAAAGGAAAGAAACAAGGGCTAGAATAGATCAGCTTCTGGCATTAACCACACGATAAATGGTTGTTCTTTTTTTTTCTTTCACAGTCTAATACTTGGTTTAGGCACCTCTAACTACTTCTCTTGGCATAGATTTACACAAGCTACAGAGCTGCAGAGGGTATAAAACACAAGACATATTGGGTATTAGTTCACAGCCAAAGGTGCTACCAACCCGACTTCCCGCAGCCCCAGCTTTTCCTCGGGACTCTCATGTTCAACTAGTGATCAGACCTGACCCTGCCTAGTTTATGAGATTAGACACAATCGTAGCCCAAGGTGATTATCACCAGCTATACAGTGTCACGCTATAAAGTCTAAGTGAGGTAAGAAACTTGTAAATAACAAAATTATCCTTTTATAGGGCTCTTAATTCAACAGTCCGGTCTGTTTCCTGTAGAAGTGATTAGTAATAGAAAATAATTAGGAGATGCCAGATGGGAGGAGAGTTAAAAAAAAGACCCAGAACTCACACAGCTAAGGAAAAAGAGAACAACAAACAAGGTAGCTGCCCACTAACAACCCGCCGCAGTCCCTCACCGTCCAGGAAGTTCTTTGCATAAGCAACAAATGACAACCAGACACCTGCTTTAGAGACTGCACTGAAACAGACCCACCTTCTCCTTCCTGTGGCCAGTGCATGGATTATTCAGTTGTGAGAAGGCATAAAACTCAAGGGAAAACAGAGTCCTTTTTTTTTTTTTTTTTTTTTTTAAAAAGAAGATTATAATTTCCTTATGTAAGGCTACAAGGCTTCACCACTATACGTCTAGGCAGCCTTTTTGGAAACGTCAAGTATAAGGCCCATAGGGAAGGTAAGCAGCAGACTTCTACGATATATTAGGACTAAAACCATGACAGCTCTCCATTGCTCATCAGGAGTTGAGCTGACCTCTGTGTTTCCGTGTCTCATCTGTGTCCACCAGGATGGGAAAATTCTCTCTTGCCCTGAAAAGCACCCAAAGAAAGCTCTCCTCTTTGTCTCTTCAAGAGCTAAGGGAGATTCCTCCCTCCCTGCGGTCCCTCTTGTGCTAGCCTACTCCACTTAAAAAGGAAGGAAACTTCTGCCAGTACACATAAGAGAAGCTAAGGCTAATACAGTCCTTTTTGAAGGGTATTAAAAATATAACCAGATCCAAACCAGCAAGTGCTAGAAACCCTGGAAAGAACTGCTGGTGAGGGCTTCACACTGACTTACCTCACAACACTGAGAAACACGGGAAAAGAATAATAGCTTATTCATTGCTAATGGTTTCATTTTATCAGTAACAACACAACCAGTATTCTTCAGATTTAATTGCACACCAACTGTACTGCTTTACAGCCTTTTTAACAGTTATGTACGCTATTCATTTTTCAAAGGCTTGATCAGGCACAGGGCATATGCTGGGGGTAATTACTCCCCACGCTTTTGCTAAGAGTCTGGCCTGTGAGTCCAGGAGACCAGACCCCTCAATTTCACACAGCAGCTGCCTGTCTCAGTATAATTAGACACTGGACTTTCTGAAGACTGTATCTCTATGTAAACATCTCACATGTCAGATCATAAAAGAGCCACACTTACGAGAAAAGGAGAAAGTAACATGAAAAGTCATCTCAGTGCGCAGCCGAATGACTTGCACCCATGACATAAGGCTGAAGCGGGATGCTGATCCTCAACTGTGCTTACCCACAAAACGGGGGAAACCTCTCTGCAGGAGTAGCATCATGATGGGAGGCACGCTTGGCATCTGAAATACAGCCTGACCTAAGCCACTCCTCGCTGTCTGAAGTTTGTGGAGATTTATTTGTTTTGAACCTTGTAATACTAAACTAGCAATAAGCAATCAGGCTACTAACACAAGCATGCAATTTTCATTTCACATTAATCCTACACATTATTGTGTGAGCATTAAATTAATGTGCTTTGGAGGCACAGGCACCCACACAGAGGCAGGCAGGTGAGGTCCTGTGAGGCTAACCAGAATCAGCTGGGATGCCATTCATAACCTGCAGGCACTAATAGAGCACAGCTGAGCACTGACTGGAGCAGGCAAGGAGAGACGGAAGAATTTGGCCTGGGAAAAACAAGAGAGCTATGGGACTGTTTAGCACTGGAGCTGAGCTACAGGTCCAGTGAGAAACCCTTTAAAAAACAAGCCTGGCTCGCTAATTTATCCTTTATAAGCACACAATACTGACAAGAGAAAAACTAGATGTTCTGTGACCTGGGGATTAAATCAGCAAAGCTTATGCTTCATTTGGAAGCTCTGAATCTTAAAAGAAGATCAGCTTATTTCATCTTTTTAGTGTATCAATTTTACTGCCACATTAAACATAAATAAGGGCTTAGGTTACTCTTGGTGATTATGAGTAGAAAAAGCACCCCAGTTTGGAGAAAATAATTTTATTTGTGTTGATGTCTGCCACTGGACAGCACATGATTAGCTCTCCTTTCATGGGTCTTAATAAACATGTAGTTAAGTTAAAAACATATATACTTATAAAAAGGCATCATAACCATGTGCAGTTTTAGTTTGCACTGTCTGTGCCATATATAATCACATATATGGCACTAGATCCTTACTGCCATAAATGCTATTGCACAGAAAGGGAAGATGAGGAAGACTGAGGCTGGAGCAATCTCTGCAGAGTATAACATTGCTGATATGCTGGAGCAGCTACCTAAAAAATAGGCTTGTCTTTCATCCTGCTAGGAACTTTCTTGGTATTGACAAAATTGTCTGTGCTTTGAAGTCTCTGCTGAAAGATGGGCTAAACCCAAAGAAATAAATAGAAGTTTTTGCCTTCCACAGAGTTATGTTTTATTTATAAATTACATTAAACTTACAGAGTGATTGTCATGGACACCCGCGCAGGGACTGGAAAGGAACATTTGTGAGAAAAGAGTTGACAATCTCCTCAAGTTAACCCATGGGATTCTTCAGTGCTCAGTCTCCTGCGTCTTTAAATGTAGTTTAAAGTAAACATTTATTAGGTGTACTCTTAAAAACATTATTGCTTTGTCACAACCCTTCTTATAGTTACAGCTTGTCTAGAGCTTTATACACTATGCACCCATCTTTTCTCATAAAATTAAGTTAATTCAAGTAAATGTAAATATTTCAAGAACTTCCAGCACTAAGATTGCTTCTCTCTGAAAGCACACTTTCCTCCCTGATCATTAAGCCATGTCTTCTTTTAGTTCCTATCAGTTCCAGCATTGTCATTACTGGCCACCAAACAGTGTTGTTCAAAGCTGTTTTCTTCCATCACAGACCTGGCTAAGGGGGCTTATGGTTCTACGACAGCCTACTGTAACTTCTTTGGCTATATTTTCTGATGTCCTTTCACTGAAGATAAAATAAGCCTTGGTGAAGGAAGGCTTTAAGCAGATCTTACTAACAGATTTGACTAAGGGCAAAATTAGAAAAGTAGTAGTGTCATTAATTAAAATATCAGTGTCAGTTCAAGGTTGGAAAGTGTGACTGGTCCCTCTGCAAACACCCATAAGTATGACCCTTGCTTTTCTATGTGGAGGCTGTTATGAATCCATTAGAAATGTACACAGAGATTGCAATTAACTTTGTGATCTGGATTATCTTTGAAGGCAGGCTTAAAAGCATGTTTCCTACTAAAATGACACAGATTTACATTTCCAGATCTCCTTGCACAGGGTTGCAGACAATCAGCCTTCATCACTATGGAGGAAAAAATGGTATCACCAACAGAAGAGTGCTTTTGTTGGGTGACTGCTGCCACAAACCTTTTCTCAATTCTTTCAATCTGCAGGAATCTAACTGAATGTAGTATAGTCTAGAAGGGTTCTTTAATTGATTTGCAGCCACTGAAGTTTCTTGAAGAAATAGCACTTCTCTCCAAAGTAAACAAGAATAAATGTGATTCAGTTGCTATCCTAAAATTAACCCTGGCATTTCATTCTGAAAGATGTGATAACTTATAACTAATTATTTAATTTTCTCATAACAAATACTAAATCTTGAATAATCACTTATATAACTTCTTACCTTAACACCTCAAAAGCATGACAAAATTTTTTAAAAAATCATGTTTTGCAGGGCTTTCAAGAAGGACTTTGAAACATGTACCTAGGTATTTATTAATTTTTGAGAACTACCATTTTTATAAGGTATTTAAATGAATCAAGTCATCTACTCCAAGGCCATAATTACCTTTGGAAGTGGAGAATGTTCAGAGATGCATCAGTATTTAAGGCATGGGAGGAATAGTAAATCTTGTGATACTGGGTATTATTTCCACTTCCACACTAGGCCATACAGACTGAATCCACATGGGAAGCCCTCTTTCAAACGAATCTCAGTCCTCTCTTAACACACAGACCACGATGGCTGTACAATTGAGTTCTGAACAATGTGCAGGCTGTTTTGGGAACCAGCATCACCTTCTTAGCACAGCAACTAAAATATCTATTCAGGGCATTTGAGCATGACAAGCACTCTCCTGTTTTCTCCAGTTATCTCAGACTATTTATTAATTCTTTCAGAGGTTATGAAAATCACAAATCATTAACCAGGAATTTTAATATATACTTGTATATATGATAAGCAGTCAAATTCCTTCTCATAATCAGTGAAGCACATGCTGCGCAGTGGATTATATCCTTATGCTTTTCCTATTAAAAACTGCATCTTAAATCACACCACAACACAGTTTCTTGCAGGACTCAGGAGTATTGTGATTTGTGTCCTACAGTCCTCATCTAACAATTGCATAATTTTTGTCTTTTCATCTTTTATGGTCTTTAAATCCTTCCCCTTTACTAAGGCTCATTTTTAATGTATTGCATATGACAAGTCACCCATCACACGCTGAATTCTTCTACTACAAATTAATTACTGAAGAGTGGGGAACAAATAAAGTATTAAGAGTGCATGCTGGGAGACATCTAACACAAGTCTGTGGCATTGCCTGCTACTGCTCCATACCAAATTCAAGGCTAGGTGAAGTGCTCTTCAATATCTCATTCTCAAGTTTGAGGTGTGTTCTCTGGCTGCCCAATTTCCGCCACTTGATTTTATGGTAGAAAGTGAAACTCCATTCCCACCAGCTGTTCCCAAGTCAGAGCCTGTGTGTCTCTCCTTTCCTTCTTCTGAAGGGTTTATGTTTCACACATCACCCACACAGAACTAGGCAACAGTGGCAGGCACAAAGTTTAGATTTGGAATTGAACAGCCTCAGAGTCTGCAAACCTGGGAATGTATTTTGGCTCAGGATGACCAACGTTCAAGACCCAGACTTCTTCCTCTCTTTACGGAGGAAGAAGCATACAGTGTGGGGAGAAGCTCTGTGGCTACAGTATAAAACTGATAAAGATGCATTAATTGCCAAATACTGTACCCTGCAGAAACTTTTGTCCTCGCCATGGGGCTAATGGGCTAATGTAGCACACACATTTTGCTGTTTGGATCATAAGATGATGTTTTTTTCTTGTTGGATTTTGGACAATTTTCTTTGCATTCTTTTGTTAGAATTGCCAATACCAATTCAGTGATATTGGACAACAGGAATCACTCTGCCATCCCTCTCACCAAAGAGAAAGAAAAACTACTTGCCCTATTTATAAATGTCCTATAAGAAAGCTTCCTTATATCATGGTTAAATGATTCATAATAAGGTAAATATTACATTATTAATTGAAGTTTCAGGTAAATTTCAGTAAGAAGCAGGATCCTGCACAAAAAGGGTAAAATGACCTTCTGAGCAATTTAATACACAATATGTATATTTTTCCTATTGCATTATTATTATTTTACCAAATAAAGCTTATAAAATAGCAGAGAGATTGGGTCTTCTGTTTAAGTGGAGATGTAATCTCTCCATTGTTCCTTGTCCTAGCATGTTAACTTTTTATAGTAGGTAGGCTTTTAAAAAAGCCAGAGAAATATTTCCTGTCATCTAGTACTCATGCTTTAAGTGTAAATTATTTGTCAAACAAGTATATATCTCATGATTTCAATGGTTTTTTATAAAATTAGCCACCAGATGTGATTCAGTCACACACCTGTACAGTCCTTCCAGTCAGCTACATTCATCCCACTTAACCTGCAACAGTTCTCCCAGGCTGTCAAGGTGACAGCTTTAGTGGGTGTGCAAGTAGTCAAGTCCCCCAGACAGTGATGGGAGACACTTGGGAAAGCTCTCTCAGGTCTCCTCTCCCCACCACTCCTACATGGCACATAGCCGCCACCCCCCATGAGACACTCGGCAACACCATCACCATATTCTCTCCCCCTTCCCATGTTCCCCACATCCCCTGACTTATAGAGGAGGGAGAGAGGATTTGGCAAGCCTTAGCTGGACTCCAGGGCTTGTTCCAAATGCTGAGGTTGCTACTGGGATCGGGTGTTGGTCATGGGGTTGAATGCCTTATTCCCCTTAGAGATTTGCTGCTGAAGTGACACTCAGGACTCTGTGTCATCTTCCAGCAAAGGCCCTGAGAGGTGTAAAAGCAGCAAAGATGTCACCTATGTGCCACTCCACAGTAAAAAGGGTCACACTGTGCCTTCTCTCTGCAGCCACAAGCAGTAATCTCAACTGGATAATGACTTGAAAAATCAAACTGAAATTTCCACATATAACTGTACTGTGATGTCTGTGTCTCATCGTGTCCACATCAACACAGATCCAAGACAAATAAAGAGAAAAAGGCTAAAAAGCTGGGCTTCAGGCCAGTAAACACCACTGCTGTTGAACTATGTTGCAGATGAAGCCACCTTAGTTGCTTATAACTTCCAGACAAATGGGGTGGGATGTTGCAATTACATCACTAACTTCTCTAAAAGTTTTTCACCTAAAATTTCAATCTGTAAGAAATGTTTAATAGTTCTTGAGCTATTGCATGAAAAATGTTTCAAAACAATAGGAATACCTTGTTGATGAGTCTCACCATGTAATCTATGGAAAACATAGCAGTCTTCAATAATAATAATTGAAACCCCTTTACTATGAAAAGTTTTTCATCAGTCTAAAATCTGTTGTGACAGAACAGAGTTCTGTTGTAATTTGAAAGTTGCTAAATGCAGGAGGAGTTAATTTTACCAAAGAAACCCAAAGCAGTGACTTCCAGAACTCTTACAGAAGATTTTCACCCAGGCTTTGCATTATAATGAACTCTTTATGATAACATGCAAAAAAATCCTTTTGAAACAGCATGCTGCAAGTCAGTGGCTGTCAGGAATTGTAAGTGATAACTCACCTCTCTACTACTGGTATCTAACAGGCAAGAAATTGGATATTTAACATAGTCAACTAGCATCAATATCCCCACAGTATTTCTTTTGTTAAAATGATCTGATAACAGTGAAGATTCATACTTTAAGCTAAGTTGGGTGCTTCGTCTCTCAGCAAATTCAGTGAAGGATAACAGACTCTGCTGGAGAAGGATCTGAAGGACCAAAGCTATGAGCCTCCTGTCTCTGTGGACTCTGTATGGAGCTTAGTTTCACTATAATAGTCATGTATGCTGGAAATTGTCAGTGAGACCTTTTCTTCACCACAAGAAAAACTGAAATCACAGACATATTTCTGACTGGAAAGACAAACAGATGATCCCAACCAAAGTTAGCATTTCTTCTAAGCACTATAAGCATATTAGATACCCCTAACATAATTCTGAAGTTTGTGAAATAGGGGAGCATAACACAGGTATTAACATGTACACATATGTAAAAATACACTTTAAAAAGACTTTCATATGTCAGCTTTTCAATAAACAAAGTATTTAGTTTAGAAAGATGGAATTTACATTTTGCTTTGTTTTTAAATTTAGTCTCTGTTACACAAATGAAGTTTCAGGCAGCTGCTTTGTCTACTTGATACATTCCCAACCCCCTTTAATATTTCTATTTTCACCGGTTCTAAGATTTCTTTGTTGTTCGTTTTTCTTTTATAATCCAGGACACAGTTAGTTCTCAGCTGATACTGCAACTCTCTGAAGAGAGCAATCCTTCCTCATAAGTCTGTCTGAGGCCAAAAATAGCTCTGTCAGCTTCTGACAGCCTGAACTTAGCCAAGTGAAATGTTTTAACATTTTATCATCTTAATGAACAGGCTTATTTATAATGTGGACAACTTTACTGTCATTGTATGCAGGCTGCTGAATAGAATACCGAATGCATTTGTTTGGGGAATCCTGAATATACTAAGAAATATAATTTTTGACCAAAGAGTAGTTGTCTTAGACACTGTAAACAATTTTAAGATGCAATATTCTTAGCCCATTTGAATAAAAGGAGTGGCTTAATGGTAACATCCATAACTATGACAATACGTGAACAAAGGAACCTCACAATGATAAACAACTAACTTCCAAATCACAGAAATTTGCAATATGCAACAATTGCCATTAAAAAACCCTATACCCAGTTTAAATATTACTATTAATGCAATACTGGAAATAAATATGTAGACTAAGTATCTACAGATACCTTTAGCACTTTATAGTAGAGGGAGAGGGTTAAAAGTACAAGAAAAAAATTCTAATAGAAAAAAGAGTGTGGGTTAACAATTGCTTACCCTCTTTCCTGCTACCTCATCCTCTCCTGTAGACTCCTGGCCATCATGTTCATCTCTCAGGGTTGGCATATGTTTTTTGTGTGCTGGCTCTCTGTTTAAAGTTGTATATCCTACGTGTTCATAAATTGGATTTATTGTCATCTTGGCAATGTATTCAGCTGCCTTCGTTTCAATATAAAGAGTAATCAATCCATCTGTCACCAGGTCATGGATGGACTCAAAACGTTTCTCCCCAACAAAGTGCTTTCCATCGTAGTAGAGTCTGAAGTTTCTGGTTTGACTTCCAAATCTGCCTCAATGAAATGGGAAAGTTTTTTTTATAAAGAACAGTAAGCAGAATAAAGACGAGTAAGCAAGCCTCTGCAAACAATAAAAACCACTTTATCACTTAAAGCTGTGACTATGCTCTGTGTCTGGTCCAGACGAGAATGAAAAACTCAACTACTACTTAGCACAGATAGGAAGGAGAGATCAACAACTGAGATAGATAGCCAAAACTGTCCCAGAAGGAGCTATTTGTTCTCTTATTCTTTTAGTCCTTCCATTATCCCGTGGAAAAACTGAAAATAACTTCACACTGTTTATGGCTTTTTTTAGTACTTTACTACTGCATCGCCATAGTCAATTTGCTTGGCTCTGATATGAAGAGTTCTCATAATAGAGTCCTCTATTACAGTTGATCAATACTGAGTTTTGATGCTGTCTCGGACCTCTGCGCCCCTGCTTGCTTGCAGGAAGAGGCCATTCAGGGTTCAACTGAGCTTCAGTGCCAACAATTACACTGAGGTAGAACTGCTGCCAGAACTGGAGCAGCACAGGACAAAATGGCACAAGGGCAAGCATTCTTTATTCCTGGCCAGAGGCCAAGGACTAACTCTTCAAGCTTTGTACAAAAGTCCTTCTGTGTTATGCTTGTTAAGTCCTGAGCTTCAAGCAAATCTTTGTAATATACAGGATATATAATGCATAAGCTATCTGACGCTAGCAGTTCGGCAGTCAGGGTGGAACAGGATTTTGATGCGGCCTCTTCACAACCATAAGAATGCCAATTTTACCTGAATATTCACATATTTTCAAAAACTGTACTTTGAATCTGCAACAATTTTCTGCCTGAAAGCAATCTAAATGTGTGAAAACACCAGTGTTTGCTCTTGGCAACAACCAATGCATTTCCTGTGGAGAAGATGGAGGCAAGAAGCTGCTTTCACAGCTCACTCCAGTGTTATTTCTTGATCAGACAAGCAGCAAGGGTGGCTGCTCAGGGTACTGGGCCCCCTTGTGAGGTCACATCTGACAAATAAATATTAAAAACTAATTTTGAAAGGATGGATTGCTTTCATTTTACAATGAAATGCTTCATAGGAGATGTTAAAGAACACTGGTGCTTTGCTGAAGTGGCTCCTTTTCAATGGGGCCTTGCCAAACAGGGGACAGCATAATTTCAGACCTTGCCTCAAGTAAAATATTGCAGTCTTCTTGCAAATATGGGTAAAATTACTTGTTCTGTGATGTATATTTTTTTTATTGTGTTCTGAATAAAAATGCCAAACTTTCCTATCTGCCTATCAATAATATGACAGTGACTGTAACTTCAGGAGCTGCTATTTTTACTCAGTGCTTAAGGGGGCCCTCAGGAATCCATGTCCTGCTCAGTAAGAAAAGAGAACATAATGTGTAGGGACTACTTGGGCATTTTACTGTAAATGTACTGGTACCTCTATGCACACTTTTATGCCACACAAACTAAAAGTTCACTGAATCAAACTGAAAAGCAAGAAATTACAAAATTACAGAAAAATAAAATTTTTACCCAATGCTAATTTCATCACAAGACTCAATTCTGAGTGAATACAAGTCATTCAGAAAGCATAATGTCCTAAGTTACAGCAGAAGGAGTAGGAACATATTCAGGCCCATCCTTCAAAGCATCTTCCTACTCAAGGTAGTGTGCGGCAAACAAGCTTTGACCACGAGACATACTCCTTGAATACCCTCCACTGTCAGTGAAGTCAACACGAGCCAAGAGTGCTCAGCACTTTGTAGTGCCAAAGTGAGCAACCTTCACTGTCTTCTGCTCAAGTCAGTGGGAATAATGCACATGGAGCACATACAACCACTATGATGTTAAAATTTGACAGGAGAGCCAAGTAAGTTTGAAGGTGAAGAATAATGGCCCTTACATGACAATATGCAATAGAATTATTTTTACTAAGAGACATAGCAGGTGAACTGCTGCTCTAATCAGTAACATATGCTCTGACAGTATTATAGCAGAGTTTTAAACAAGCTGAAGGTCACTTATTGCTCTTAGCTTTCTAGAAGAGAAAGTATTACACTAATCTTAGCAAGAGAAGATAAGGCATAGAAAAGCTTCTCAGGGCCTATTACTAAGTACACATGGTGTCTTGATTTTAGTAACTTCCTTCAGAGTTTAAAAGAAAGTTCTGAAAAACAAGATGGTGAATGCAGAGAACAAACAAAAGTTCTTAAAAGGATTAATCCTCTTCCCATCAGGGTCAGTAGGTACATGGCTCTACCCCAGCTATGTTTTACTGAGCAGCCCCTGCGCTGTATGTTTGTTCAGACTGCTGCACATAAAATGTGTCTTTGAGAGATACTATAAGGAACAGGATTCCCAAAAGTACATAATCTTTATCCCACTGCTCCTGACCCACATTTCAGCACACGAGTATCTCATAGACAACATTCCACAGTTTTAATTCTTTAACAGCAGCCCATGCCTAAACTTATCTCTCAAACAGACTGAAACTTCTTCCTCTATGGATCTGGGGTACTGTACATCTATTTTTTTGGCATGTGTGGCCTTCTAAAGGTACATTCAACTTTCTTTGTTTAAAATACATTAGGATAATTTAACAACTGCCACTTAAAGAAAGGTATTTAGACAAGCAAATTACTCTACACCACTTGGGAAAGGTGCCTGCATATCAGCTACAAGGGGTGAGCATTGAACATTTTGCCTGCATCTCATTTCCCTTTTGTTCCAAATCAAAGTTTTTTCTCTCTGTTAATTTCTTATTGGATACATTGTGGGGAAATGTATTGTCTCCTACTGGCAAGACGGAGGGAAAAACCCAACCAAATCCCCACAAATCAATGAAACACCAATCTCTTACAGAGAGTATACCATCAATAACAAATCTTGCTTTATTTCTTTCAAACTCATTTAAATTTCTTTCTGATCACACAATGATACTATTTTGATCTAACTACAATATAAATGCAAACATACATGTCCAATTGCAAATGATCAATTAAAATGTAACATTTGGTCTCTCCAGTCTTACTTAATACTATTTAACTTCAATTCTTCCGTTAGTGAGAATATTTTCTTATGTTTACTTTCTATAACATCACTGCAGCCTGGTTAATTATACATCACCACAGCAATTAAGTAGAGCCAAGATTTGGTATTTCAACTTCCTAATCGTCTCTTCCTAAAGGCAAGCATTAGTACCAGCTGGTTTTTGTTTAAAAAATAGAAAGCAGGACACTGATAATATATGTTCTCTTTTGGTTTAAGCAGGGGAACATTAGATGTTTTTCCAAGAAAAAGAAATAGGTCTCTGACATGTCAAACAGTCTCATTGTGTCCATTGTGCATTTGTTTGCAAGCAGCAGGACTACAGATAAAAGACTTTTTTTATTCCAAGTTGTCTGAAAAGCAATCACTCTGTCTAGTCCTTTTGGTTGCCAGTGGGGCAGGGTGGATAACAACGTGGGAAAACGGATTAAATGGTATAGCAAATGTGGCTAGTAATAAAGGACTGAGGAGTTGAATCAGGCATCATAGCATGAGAGAGACAGGCTTCAGACTCACCCACCTACTCTGTATGCAGCATTCACTGATAAAACAAAAGGAAGAACTGAAGAACCGAGAGCCCATCCACACTTTCTTACCATCTAAGAAGATGGATTTTACAGTTCACATACAGAATTGTACAGTAGCTACTCAAGTCTTTCACAGGCTACTTTATGATGAGAATAATAAATAGACAAAGGCATTACTTAAAATGTGTAGCTGCAACCAGACCACAGAATTAACGCCCCTCAGGGCTACTCATGTCCTCATTAGTTTCAAACAACTTCATACACTGAGCTGAGAAATTAAGTTCTGTACATGTGCCTGAAGGTCACTTGGACTTAATCTTCCCTTGGAGAAAAAGCATCTTAATGTGCTTTGCAGCCAGAAGATAGAAGTCTCAATTAAAATTAGATGCCAGAATCTCAGCTCTAATCTGTGAAAACTCTCGAACCAACACTTAAGACTAGAGTCTTGAAACTTTATAAAAAGCCACAGAAATATAAGCAATCTTATGATCAGGAAGGTCTCCTAATCATGCCATGTTCATATGAAAGAAAACAAATTATTCTACAGATCCTCTTTTGACCCATTTCCTTGTCAAAGCAACACAAGTCTTGCATGCAGCCAAAACCTCTTCTACCCAGTCATCCCTGAAGGTCTCCAACTCCCGAGAGCAGCTCATTTTTTAGGTTTTTTTATTCTTTATTGGCAACAACATTTCTGAGGATGGCCAGGGAACTGTGGAACTTGCCATCTTCCCAGAGTATCTGCCTGACAAATAGCATCATCTCCAAAACCTTAGCAGTAGCTTACAAGCATGCAATACACAAATTAAATCAAATGCATTTGAGATTGAAAGTAAAGGTGCATTTTATACAAGTGGAGACAAAAAGTCCTGTTGTCTGATATGGCTGGGAAAGGTGGCTGGGTACAGTCACTATACATAGTTTTCCTGTGCTGTTTGGAAGGGCAATATTGGCTGGTTGGCTGACTGTTGCTTGATGAACATTAATTAGGTTTAAAGTTATCCCTAAAACTTGATCAGATCCATGCATTGGCTGAATGCATGATAGTTTAGTTTAGAAAGGAAAAAGTGTGGCATCCTTCAGAAGAGAAAACAAGTTCCAGACCTGGAACTGCAAGGTGTCTACCCCACACCAATGTAGACACAACCTTCAAATCACTGTCTAATCAAGATCAAGTAAAAAAATTCAGAGCTGGTGCTGTATCATTAACAACAACCTCCAGCAATCTCTCTCAACTGAGAATGAAGACTTAACCTGCACCACTGCCCAGATTCCTTGTCCAAGAGGGAAACAATATTGTGCAAATACCATGCTGCAAACAGCAGGCAGTGAGGACCAGCACAGTGGCACTTTTCTGTGGATCATGAGCACTGTCAGGGACAACACAAGTGAGAGAGAGAGAACTGCT
Organism: Antrostomus carolinensis; assembly: GCF_000700745.2. Taxonomy (NCBI): domain Eukaryota; kingdom Metazoa; phylum Chordata; class Aves; order Caprimulgiformes; family Caprimulgidae; genus Antrostomus; species Antrostomus carolinensis. The sequence goes on along the minus strand of NW_010300547.1, from coordinate 39,706 downwards.
CTAGGGCATCAGCAGCAAGTAACAGCTGCTGAGACCAATGAAGACTGGAAGTGTTACCAGCCCTTGGTACCTGTAATGGTGTTTCACAAATAAATCTAACAAAACAATAAGAAACATCATCTTTTGTCTCAATGTCTTATTTTACTTCTACAAGTTTTTAACAGTTCATTTTCACCATCTCAAACTCTGAACAAATGTCAGCTGATCAAGGACCATGTATGCTATTAATATGCAGTAAGATCACGTAACACTTCAGATCATTCTTAATGTTCTTGATCAGTGATAGATCGTTTGAAAATAATCTGTTTGGTTCTGAAAAGAAGCTCTTGTACTGATGTATTACCTCTGCTTCCATGTCCTATTCCATTTAAACTTGATCTAAGTCCCTGGAATTGATCTGATGACTGAATCAGAATCGATACCAATGTTTTGCGCAATGTTTTACTGCTTTTTATAGCTGATGAAACCTCTGTGCTTCCTGGGAAAAGACACACTGTGGTTGGTGATTAAGATGCACTTGAAGTATATAAACACATGGGAAAGTAGTAAAGGCTCTTTAAACAGTGCCTAGAAGCTTCAAACCAGACATTATACACCATAAAACCAGCACACTACAACACAGATTCCTGCTCAGGAGCTGTAACTGGGGATAGTCTGAGAGATGGGGTACAACTTTTCAGTTTGAGCCATTTTTAAGAGATCCTAGACTTCTGTACTGAACAGACATGTGAGACAATATGGGAAAGAAAATCTCCTCTCTAATGGAGAAATGAGGCATGGAAAACTTAAAAGCCTTGAGCCCAGTCATATGTGAAGCCAAAAAGTGAGCCCAAATCTTCCGAGTTCCACCACAGTGCCTCAGCACAAGCCCAACACCTTTACTGTGCACCAGATTACAGCAGATCTTTGTGGGACAGCAGGAGCTATAGTCAGAGGTGAAGGACACGGCATAAAATGAACATGAGCTATATGCAATGAGCACAGATAGTGCTTGGAGACATTACCAAAAAGTTCACAACACCACCAAAGCAGAGAATATTTCTCTGAGAAGTGCCGAACTTATATGAGCAGGAGAAAGACTGCAGCAAACCAAATTGCCAAAGATAAATTAGACACTCTAGCCAAAAGAAAACAGAGCTGACGACAACAACAGATGGGAAGAGGAGGGAAGGAGAACAGGAACACAGCAAGAAGACATGAACCATAAGGAAAAAAGCATTCTAGTCTGTGGGAGGGCCTAGGTAGCCAGTTAATGAGTTAATTACTCATTAAGGTTAGTAGCTATTTATTATTTTTCTAAATACTTAAGCGAAGCCACCTCAGTACTGCCCAGGTGCACTTACATAAGGCAGATGACATGCAGGACTCCCACATTGTTTACTGGTAGCTAAACCTTCCATGTTATTGACAAAGTAACAGAGTATATTATGTAATAGGAAATTTTATATAGGAAAAGAAACAACCTTTATGCAGAAGATAATTTAAATAGACGTCCAGTTGTTTTACTTTAGAGCAGAGAAGCAAGCTCCAAAATTTATCATCCCATTTTCCCCTGGGGGCTAGCACTAACTTGTCTTGAGGTACCCGGCCAACAGAATGACAGCTTTCATTTCAGCAGAATTTAAGCCTTCATAAAATAAATATCTGGCTCTTCAGAAGGAAAAAAGCAGCCCAGCATAATAGCTGGCATACCCGTTGTGTTAGGCTATTAAAACAGCTTTAAGCACAAACTGTTTCTTTCATCTAAAAAAAGCTATGGATACCTGAGTGACCAGTTTTTGAAACTTGCCTGAATTCTGTGCCTATGGAAGTGTGACAGGCTAAGCCTGGGGGAGAAGGAAGAGTCCCTCCCTGAGAGCTTCAGCCAGCCACAGAGGAAGGAGCACTCTTTTGCCATTTCATGTAGAATAAAGAAAACTGATCAAAATGGGTCAGGTTGAAACATATTTATCCCACAGACAGTTTGATCACATTTTGGGCAATGCTATTTAACCCAGCTAAGCTTTAAAGTTGGTGTGTGTGCATGTGTGTGTACACACATATGTATATACAGTTTCCCAGGTTTTTCAGCTAGCAACCAAGGAATATTGTGTAAATATTTTAGGAAGGTTTCTGGAAACTGAATTCAACCCTTGCTACTGCAAATCACTGCATTTGCAAATCAGGTAAAAAAAAATACACAGACAGAAAGATCTACAAAGTTTAGTCCTTCAAATGTTCTTTATAATTTTTTCTTAACAACTAACATGATGTCAGAATAGTTACCACAGTTAAGGGATGCAGACAACTACTGTTTTGCTGGGCTCCTTCTGACTACTTACAGATCAGGTGTGGATTCAGGATAAAATGACCAAATTCTGATACATTTATAATTTTAAAAAACCCCGTAATTCAGCTATCACATAAAAAGTTGCTTCAAACAATTCTTTCCCCAATTCCTCTCCCATGTCCCAGTCTGTAAAATGAGGCTTTCCAGCAGAATGCAGATGTAGAATTTTAACCTCTGAATTCAAGAAGCCTTTTGCAGATGATGAATTTCACATGTGAAAGTAATCCCATGGCAATCAATGCGTGCTCTGGAAGAGCACTACACGTGTGTCCCAGAAGAGCCCACTGAAAATGAACAGCATTTGGCTACCAAAGCAATTGTCCTCTGAAATTAAAAAGGTTCATTTGCAGCATTATCCTCTAATAGCCTACCAATTATATCTCCTTTTAAAATATCAGTGGCTAGCTTCTTAACACAATTTCATGATTTAGAGAGAGAGAACATGTGTATCAATTTCTTGCACAATACATGTCATTGGTCGACTAAACCAAGGATTACTAATTTTTGACATTTATTTTGCCTCAAGAATTCTCTCCTGATGCCACATAACCTTGAATGTGCCCTAATCCCCAAACATAAAGAAAACATGAGTCATAATCACAGCTAACATTATTACCTTTTTTTAATCATGCTGCAGAACCTTATTTCATTCATTCGCAGTATCCACAACAATAGAATTTGCAGGAAGGGAAACCATGGTAACCAACAAAACGTGCTACAGCTGATATCTGCTCAAAAGAACATGCAGTACCATCACACTTCAACGCCTACCACTAGTACAATCTCTACCCGTTTCCTCTTTATCCTCATCCTAATTATTAAACAAGCTCTCAACCACAAAAGGCTACTCTGCAAACCATGTCTTATTGTTACTGTCATTTGCTATAGGTCCTAGCATTAAGCACTGTACTAGTCTTTTGCCAAATTTAAAAGCAGATCTAATACCTCCAGGAGTTAATTAGGAATTTATAGTTCTTTTCATCCGTTTGGAATATCTAATTAACATTACAATGTATTTTATATTATTTTTATTGTCACAGAGACTTGCTGACACGTATGGACACACATGCATACCTACAGTAATTTTCTCTTGTTAGTAATTTTTTTTAAACCTCAGGGTTGCAAAAGATTTTCAGTGCCATTCTCTGATTAATTAATTTGTAAATATTGGTGAATTCTGCTGTGGTTTTTTTTTTTTTTTTTTTTTTTTAAAAAAAAAGCTATGACAAACCACATCCATTATTAAGTACAGGCATTAAATATAGTAGGGTGCTGATTTGCTGCTCTCATGTGTGTTTAAACTTCATTCTCCTTTATCCAGACTTTGAACTGATACAATTTCACAGGCATTCTTGGGCTCTAAACATCAACTTTATTTGAAGGACAGCTCTGAATATTTAGCTAAACTCACACATTTAAAACAATATTTAAATTATAATTTTCTTTTTCGCTAAGAACATACTTGTACTTCTGTTACAAATTCTGAGAAATTTGTTTCCTGAAAACAAAACCCCCTTTGTTTCAAATTTAGTTTAAAAGGTAGTCTAACTCAAAAAAAAGTCATGATGCAAATTAATTGCACAAAAATGGATGAAAGTAGACAAAAATAGCTCATCAGACGATGATCAAAATACAGCTTCTTACATAATTGGAAAGCAGATTTTACAGTAACTCACCAGCAACCTTAATAACAGAAAAGTTTTTTTGGGTAAGCATCACTTTTTCTACCTTATTAAAGAAGAAGAAATGTTTAAAATCTTCCCTTTGAACTCAGTTAACCATTCTACAGCATTGCACTAAGAATATTTGACTGCCTCGGTTAAGCCAGCAAAAGCTTTTATTTGTCCTGTCCTACATTTTGTCATTTAATCGGTGCCAGGTCGTCTATAGCTATCGCAGCTCAGGGACAAGATCTTTAGATTTACTAAAGCTAGTTCTATAAAAGCATCAAAGCCTAATGCTCCACAGTGGTCAAAAATTCATTTAGAAAGGTTTAGAGAACAAAGAAAGAAAACTCCATGGCCCACTTCATCCTGACAGGATGTGCACTCCTGGTCTGCTCCTCTCCAAAAGACCATCACAGAGTAAGAGAAAGGCAAAGAGAAAGGTAACAGAGATGATGAGGGGTATGGAATAGCTTCACTATAAAACCTGAATGTATAGCCTAGCACTCATCAACCTGTAACGAGAAAAATAAGGGGATGTGAGTGGCATGGAAAAGGTAAATGGAGATCAATCATTCACTGTTTCTCATAATACAAAAACTAGGGAACATCCAAAAAAATTGTGAGATGGAATCTTCAAAAAAGGGATGCTGCTTCTCATAAAACGTAGTTAACTCATGCTACAGTAGCAGACAGCAAAGTTTACTAGGGTTCAAAAACGTGCTCAGAAATTCATTGCACAAAACCAAAAAAAATCTCCATCAAAAGCCTGAAAGAATAGCAAAGATATCAGTTCTGCTCAGAAGTCCCTGAATAGCAAACTTTCAGAGGCTGGGGGAACACACCAGGGAACTACTACCACATATTCATCTTGTTCTTGCACTTTTCTTTCAATGTTTGCTATTAATAGCTACTGAAGAGACGACAGTGGACTGGACTACCAACGGGTCCTTCGATGTAACCCAGTGTGTTCATTGTCAGAGAACTTGCTAATACAGTGACAGAGATATATAAATCGGGATAAACTCGTTGCAAAAAAATTATGCAGATCTCTCTCCAGATCTGCCCATTTTATGATGGCTGAAGGCATCCCTTAGAGTAACTTAAAAAGAAGTGAGATGCAGAAGAGCCATGTTAGGAGTAGGACGGTCCATAAAATAACCTTTGTGCACCGACTGTATTTGCATTCTGTCCATTTTGGCTGTAGCTGAAGGCTGCAGCTTAGTGTGATTGTCCAATCTGTTCCAGATTTCATAAAAACATGTTTTTGTAACTGTGAATTCTGTCTGCCTACAAAGGAGTTATGATTTGTGGTGTTAACAGTTTACTCTTTATCTTCTAAAAAGATTAAGTTGTTTAACAAGAGGAAATTCAATGCAGAGCAAAGACAATCTGAGTATCTCTGGAAGATGTCCACTATAAATAGTCTAGAAGGCAACGAGGACAGAGACAGAACAAGAGAGAACGTGGTTGATTTTTCCCCTCTAATACAACCGTCTGTGAGGTGATCTACTTTAATAATTCCCGAAGATAATAACTACTTACACTTTACAAAGCTGAGTTAGGGTTCAATTAATTTCTATCAGATTTGTGGCACAGAGGGTGAGGTATTCACAAGTACAAAGTTTGGGCAGTCATAATAATGATTCTGAGTTCTACCTTTATCTCTCACCTAGCTTGCTTGGTAGTCAAAGGGTTTCTTTAGCATTTTTTTTAACTTTCAATTTAACTTGTTAGAAACTTTACCAACACAGCAAACATCTGATGTTGAAGTTGATTAAAAAAAGTAATATAAAATAAATAAATAAACAACAAATACCAGGATGTCTTCCTCTTTGAATTCTGAGGATGCAGAGGATGCAGTGCCTTTACTTAATTTAGTAACAACAAACCAAAATATTAGACAAAACAGAACTACAGCTGGAACTAAACTGAAAACAAATTCACCAATGGCTGGTGTGAACACACCATCAAAATTTTAGACATCATCTACAATAGCTGGTGGAATCAAATGTGGCATTCGAATTGTTCCATGATGATTTGAGGAGTTGGGTGGTTTGGGTCCTCAGGACAAAGCACAAAAAGCTTGTTTTTGCCATTGCAGAAATGAAGGCTGGAAATATATCATTACAGAGACATCATACCTTGCCACAGAAAGGGCTATGATCCTGTATCCCTGAACTACTCTTCACAACTGGATGCACTGGGTTTTTCAAGATTTCCAGGCACGCTGACACAAATGCAGGAAGAAGACATTGCCACTGCTGAGCCATCTGCATTACTCCACTGCCTGCCCCACAGCAGAAGCACCAGTAACTGCAAGCCAGGAAACAACCCTGTCTCAGTCTCAACAGCAGCTGATCCTACCTAATGTTTCCACAAAACTTTTACGTTTCAATTAATTGGGATTTTATGATGCAATCACATCTCATAGGTAGTTTCCAATTTGTCCTAATCACATTTGACAGACTTTCAAGGATAGACAAGTCAGGCAACAGTGAGAGACAGATTGAGTAGATACATGGAAATCCAGAGGGAACCAAGTATTTATGTCAAGAGTCAACGAGTACCCTTGAGCATCTATATTTTACTCAAAATTTTCCATTTGTTTTCCAAAGCATGTCTGAAAAACAATCATTTCACATTTTGTCATTATGTTATTTATTGCAGGATTAGAGCACCTCTTCAGCACTGCTGGGTTAACTTCGTAAAATGCTGTGAAACCTGTCCTGTGTCCGTTTCCTTATATAAAACTAACAGCTGACCAAGTTTTCCTTCCTCTCACACCTTCTAAAAGGTAAAACAAAGGTAGAGAAGGACAAGCAAAAATCATACAGAAGTGATCTTAAAATTCACATGACTGCTTGAATGACAAGAGTGGCATTTAAGCCTAGTACGAGAAGATGAAATTGACTCTAACAGCTAGAAAAGAAAGGCTGAAACCAGAGACCCTGAAGCCTACCAAAGTCTTCCATTGAAGTTGGAAAGATTTTGCCCATACATACCACCCTCCTGACAACCTCCATTTCTGGCCATGGAGATGATATTCTGAAATTCCTACTGGGTTTATTAAGCTGCAGACAGAGCTACCTTTGCTGTCTGGCAGCGTGGTGACACCAACACAAATGATGATCTTAAAAAATGCTATAAATGACAAGTAAAATTACATAAACTCATCACAGGAATCACAGCAAACTTCTTACAGTCAGGCTGAACAAACTGCAGAAATTACCTAGTCTTTAAGCAATGCTACAATGTTAGCAACACACTCAGTGGGAATATTAGCTAATAGGTATATATTGCATATATTATCCCAAGAAGAAGAAAAACAGAAACTGAGCAAAACTCTGCCCCCAGTCAATGGAAAGACAGACTTCTGCTACACTTCCTAGTAGAGAGAAAAAGAAATCCTAGTGGTAAAATTCCCATATGTGAAAGACACAGCATTGCAGTTCACAGAGAACTTTCACCTAAGGTATGAGAGCAAAGACCCTCATTCGTATACTTTAAAAGCCAACAGGAAGACAACAGAGCATTACTTGCTGTGGGATGGAAAGCAGCCTTCTAGACCACTGCCCTTAATACACAAGTCATCCAGCTAGCGCTTAAACATCATGAAATGGCTGTAATGTGCTGCAGATTCAGATTCTGAGGTGTTTTACCAATTGCTGAATTTCCTCAAAATAAATCAATAACAACAGCTTTGCTATCATTTGAAATTGTTCCCAAACTGATCACCAACAGCTATCCATTCTCTTTTCTGTTGAGCATAAAAATTTATTTTATTGCTTTCAAAGAGGTTTTCCAGTTTGAAAGAAATACCATCAAACCTAGAAAAGACCCGTCTTTTGACTTGCTGGACTGGAGGAGCATTTGTAAAACAAGCTGTATCGATACACCCTGCAAGATGCTCAGCAGCTTCATCATTCACAGCGTATAGACCCTGTGCCTTCTGCGCCATCAGAAGCATGGGGCCAGAGTTATTTGTCTTCAAGCCAAGTGTTAAGAGAACTGTTTTCTTTTTAGTTTTAATTTAACAATGCAATAGCAGAAGTAGACGAAATGGAGTATTAGAACCTACTAAGCAACACCAATTTATTTATATTGTTAATGCAAAGCAGTTTAGATAACAATAATGTTTCTACTTGGAATCTTATTACTACAGAAAAAAAATCCCAGTAAAACATACCCTTTCTTCCCCCTCAAAAGAAAACTAATTAATCACAACCTGTCCTTTCATTATATTCTTATTTTAATCATAATCTTATTTTACCCATATAAAACTTTCAGTAACTGCATCTTCTCCTTCAATGTTTTTCTGTCCCACTTAGATTTAAAACATTGCTAATTACCATCCCCCATCTGAGTACTTCAGTGTATAGCCCAGGCCAAAATAATCTCCATTACCCTGAAAGTAATTAAACTATTTTAAACTTCCAACTATTTAAGTTCTTTTTATTTCAGTTTTTTATTTATATCTGATCCACTTGCCAGAATTTTGCTGAGCACAGAAACAGATCTGCAAACACTGTTAGGTAACAGGTGTTCAGACAAAAACAACTCCTGATTTATTTGCCATCCTACAGAGGGAGTAGAGAGAATTAATTGCTTTTCAGCAACAGCTAGCTAGCTAGCTAATAACAACACAGTAGACTAGTCATGTGAGCTCATACGATGCCTTTTATTTCTTGACTACCTGCTCTCCCAATGTCTACAGGTGGTCACATCTGTCACATAGTGGGAGAAGAGCAAAATGAAGTGCCACCAGCAAAAACACAATTGCTATGATCCTGGTGGTGCAAACAATAAGTAATGTTAGCACTTCAGAAAGGGTTAGGGAAGGTTAAAGATACCAAGCCTGTAACTAGGGTAAAAAAGTACCAGTTCATTAAATGCTGACCATGATTTTTTGAAAAAAATTAAAACAATCACAAGGAACTTTAAGCACTAAGGTCAACAACACAGTACAATCTTTTGAATATTTTATAAATTTAAAAATGAAATATTAATTACCAACCTTAATGCCAAAGTGTAGGTTCCAGGTTGCCGTTGGCTTTCACGAATGAGATAGCTTCCCTCTGCAACACTTAATAATTGGTCAGCTTCCTCCCTTGAGATCATCCCATGGAATCTAAGGAACAAAGACTTTTTGAAACACACTTTTTTTTGCTTTTAAATCACCTTTTCCTCTTCCTTTAAAAACCACCAACCACAGTAATTAAAAAAGAAAAAAACATAACTAACTGATTTGCATGAATCTACGGCTTAAATTAATCTCCCTTTCTGCCTGTATTTGAAGCCACTTTAAATGGGTTAGAAAGGCTTCCATGAAACAATATCTGCAAAACAAGTATACCGCTTTTTAAATCTGCCTCTATCAATTAAGTGTGTAGAAATAAATCCATTTTTTTCTGCTGGCTTCACGTGTTTTGTGCCAGTGGCATGCAATACAGCATTTTGCAGCACTCAGGGATATCATGGCAATTTGCTAAAATCTCAGGGATTGCATATAATCTCAGTAATTACTGGTGCAATAGCCTAGCAATACTACACATCTTTTAACAAAATAAACGCATGTAAGATCTGCTTTGTTTTGCCACACTAAATGTAACCACCTTTGCCTTAGTGGTCTGAAATAGAAGACGCACATATATACTGCACACTTATACACTTATATTGCACTTGTGATCCAAATCCTTTTTTTGCCTGCACACAAACATCTTTTGCAAAAGCCAACTGGAGGTGGGGTAGAAAGAGACAACCCTTTGAAAGTACAGAAACATATGTTTTTCTCACTTAAGGTAGCACTCAGTGATATCCATATCCATCAGAAAATGCAGCTGTAATTTTAGGTAGACAAAAGTAATGGTACTGCAAAAATAACCTGATGGTGAGCAAGACACACTACTGTAAAACACACAGAGAAACAAAGGGCCCAGGGCAAACACCTGCAACCTTTTCTGTAACTATTATAACCAACATGTCTGGATAAACCACTTTTAGAGATGTGTGTTACTTACTCTCTTCCATAATATTTAGGTCTGTTCTCTACCTAGAAGAAATAAAAGAAACTGTAATGTTTCGTAACAAGTGAATTCATACAGCAAGCATACTGTCCATAAAATAGTATTAAAAAATACAAAGAGATATAATGTGAAAGCGCAGACAAAAATAATCTACTAAATTTATCATTGAGTACCTTCACACAGCAGTCAAAGATGCCCTAAATATGCCTGCATGTGTGCATATAAAAGATTATATGCACAACAAATACAAATTCCATGGAGGTAATACAATATTAATTGGACAAACAACATTACAGTTTGGATGTAAGCCTCATGCAGAAGGTAAATTTCCTTAGAATGAATCATCAACTTTACAAATTAACTTCATACAGTGTTAAAGCCTTGGCTCTGCTGCACCTTCACAACAAAAAATCCCAAATGAATGAAATGCTCCTTTTACATCAGTGTAACTCCACTGATCTGCGTGCTGCTCTGATATGAAACTGGTGTAACAGTGCAGAAACTCAAATTCTCTGTATTTGAGAAGTATTTAATGTTAAGCAGGTGATTCTGTTGAATACACCTCTCAGTATCAGCACTTGTACAACAGGTGACTTTGCACCTTAAATAAAAGGTTGGGTTTTTTGCAGTGTGATTTTCAATTATTCTTTAACAAGTACTTTTTCCCCTAATCATCACTCTTGCTTATGTCAACAAGTGCAATACAATAAGGCAAGAGGAGCAATTTATGTGCTAATACCTTACCAAATTACATGTTGTTCCCTCCCACTGACCTCTCTGATGTTCTCTGGACCAAAATGCTCTTCCTAATATTTAAGAATTTGTTTATACAGCTGAATAACTCAACCACTTAGGAAAAGATTCTGCCCCCACTGACTCACGCATGGCTGCTAATAGGAACCCAGCTGAGAAAGAGCAGATCACAAAGCTCAACACTAGCAGGAGAGGCTGAGACCAGAAAGGTTAAACACATTACTGCTCGCTGAATACATTTTCACTTCAAATCTGGCTCAGCTGCATAAATTGTTCAATACTTACTATAAAAAAGTTACCTGCATTATAACGAACTAATGCAGAAGTAGGAAAATGCACACTGATAATGTATGATTTCAATTTTACCTTTATTAGGTAAAAATAAGCTTCAAAGAGCTTTTCTTTTATAAATTGATTCTTTGATGAGAAAATGTGTATTTAATATGCTCTGTTCTGCAGCTAAATATCTGCAACTGACTTGATTCTTCCACAGCTTTATTTTATTTAGTTCCATTCTCACTAGTTTCTAAAACCTGCAGCTTTTATTTCTCAGTTTCTACAACAATGTTCATGGTGCCAACACAGGTTTACTCTGCAGAGTTCAAGAAGCTATTTTAAAACACAGAATGTCTCTCTTTTTAATTTTTTTTTTTTATTATTTTGTTCACTGTGGCACAGGGGAATTTTTACACTTACTTAAAGTTTGTCATATGTTATAATCTTGTTTTGGAATAAATTCATAGAAATATGACATTATAGACACTGATGTGTTATATTTCTTTCCTCAATGGCGACAGGACTTAGCAGAGTGTTTTGATTGTTTGTGGTACTTTTGCCAGTACCAATGACTCTAGCAGACTACATGTCTAGAGGGTTAGACCCGGAGGATCTCTCTACATAGGGATGCAGTAAGCTCAGATAACCTTGGATGATTAGTTCGTGCAAGACACCACTCACCCACAGCAAATTTTCCTCCCTAAACCAGTCCAACTTTTCAATTTGCCACCAGTATAGTAGCTAATTTTAAAATTTTATAATAAACAGTATTAAAATTCAGTGAACTAGGATGAGAAAATTACAGTGGTCAGTGTGATTCGTATTTAAAGAAGCTTTATGCAGATGCTTTTATAATTGGTAGGCAAGAGTAGGGCTTTTGTTTGATTCCAAAAAGAAGGCAATCTGGGTCTGATCAATAGCTGAAGGATTTCCAGCACCCCACAGGCAGGAGACATTTTTAATTTTCAGATACCGTACACAGATTTATATCTCTGCATATCTGGCTGGATAGGTTAATAGTATTCTAAGAAATACTATGAAAGAAAACTTAGTATAAAATTTGTTTGTGACTCCTTATCATCCAGGGCAAGAAGACCTCAAAGCACTTCTCTGCAGTCAAACTAGCATGGGATATAATGCCAACAGAACTTACTGAATACGCCGGAACCCTTTATCAGTTTACAGTTTCTCCCTGACACTGTACAGGGTACGGGTGCATTGTGCAGCTGACATGCAAAACAATTACAGCTGTTATGTCATCTGCTGTAAGATTTCCTTAACTGTGCTGGTACTTTCCCACTCCTTACAGTTCTATTATGTTTTTTGATTGGTTTTTTTTTTAAAGAAACCAAAAGGTATATAGAAAAATTAAAGTTCTAGTTCTGTAAGAATGAAAACATTCACAACTGAGGCTCTCAAAGCATCTAATTGAAGAAACTGAAGAATTGTTGCTCATTACCGCAAGAGCCCAGCAACTTTATAGGCATACACTATAAGAAAGTTTGTCATCACAGGAGCAAACAGTGGCAGGGCTCTGAGAGAAGACTCAGCAAATAAAATACTGCAGTGATTGTACAGGCACGTCAGCACCTCAATCAACAGTGTCAGAAGGCTACCAAAAATCCCTCATACATTTTACTATATCCATTTACACACATACCACCACTTCCCCCACCACTGAAATACATTTGAGGAGAGGAAGGAAAAAGCCAGTATTCAACACCACTTAAAAACAATAAACACAATCCATTGCAGGCAGTGAGTAAAATACTTCATCCTGTTCAGGTAAGCACTCTCTACAATCACAAAGCTGTACTACAAGACTAAGCTCCTACAAAACTTCAGATATTTTGTATATTAATGTAATTAAAAATCCTATCATAGAGAACACACAAAATAAAAAAGAACCTTCCTAATAATGTTGCAATGGGAATAAAAAACTGGAAAATATCTAATTTTTTTCACAGGTGAGATCTTATATTCTATAGAGATCTCCTTCAAATCTCCATCACACCTTATTTGAGGTACATAACTTATCTGTACAACAGCCTTAACAAGAACACCCCTGCTTGGACCCTCCTTAACAGTAGAAAGGCTAGTTAAAACAAAAAATTTTGCTACAATGCTTCTTGTAAATTTCACGTATTGTTCCCTCCTATAGCTATGTCTTGCTTAAATGCAATCAGCTATAGCTATACCTTTTATAAAAATAAAAAACTACCAAATTAACAAAAGAAAACAAGAGTACTTCCACTAAATGCAATTTCACTTCCACAAAATCTCTGCTTTTTATCTTAAAAACTGACAGATTACTTTGTAGAATCACAGTTGGGCATTTGAAGAGACAATGGAACACCTGTTTAAATCTGTAATCCTCTCTGTGATCTAGACTGTAAGCTATTAATGTTCCTGACAGTGCTATGTCCCTCTGTATTCAATACTACATTGAAGTGACTAACACATTTCAAAGATTAATTTCCTTTCTCTTGGCACATGATAAAAATGCTTAATTTTTGTTGCAGCAATGTAATAACTTTCAGTGGTTATTCAGCAAGAGCTGTGTTTTGTAATACTGTTTAACAAGTCAAGCCTAACTTTTCAGCATTTTTGAAATTTAAGGTAATGTTTCCCAGGTTCCTAACTGAAACTGCAAGAGAGATGCAGTTATGAGTAAAATCTTGCTGGCACAGATGTTTGGTATCAGTTAAACCCTCCAGCACCACTGCTGGAGCACCTCTGGAGAAGTGCTGCTCTGTTGGATGGTAGTTCAGGGCATGCTAGAAACCTGGGGTCTCAACAACTGACCCCATGAACAGCTGCTTCTGCATCACTGTGTGTCAGCAGGATCCTGTAGTTACTGTTTGGATCCTTAAAACCTAGGGCTCTGCATAGCTTTGCTACTAGTGTTAATGAATCTTAAGTACTACAACTCAAGTAACAGCACGAGGGCAGGTTTCAGTCTTCCCTCCTGATTGATTGCATGCATCTGTCAGCGATGTGTCTAAAACAGGTGTGTAGTTCCCCTGTGCAGCTCTGCTCTTGCTTCTGTGAATTTCTGACCCAAAAGGAGGAGAAAATGAATGTTTCCATTTATCAGAGAACCAAAAACCAGTAAATGACTCTCAGGTATACATATCAGACTCCAAATGCTTTTTAATTCAATGTTCAGATCAAATGGATTTCCAGGTACCAGTGCCCCCAAGACTACTTACTCTAATCACAGCAACAAGTCTCTCAAGGAACCGTCGTTTGGGTTGGACACCAATAAGTATAGACTTGGAGCTGCTGGACTCTATAAAACTGAATCTTTGTAATACCCACCTCACGAGTGCAGGTTATCCTTCTAGGATGGGGAGCTTCCTGTTGCAACTGATACACTAAGTGAAGGCAGAAAAATTCTGATTAATGCAGAATCACTGTATAAATTAGGCATTTTAACATTAAATGTTGCTTTTTAAAAAAAAAAAAAAAGATTCTCTGCAAGATTTAATGCAAGGATGCATACATTAAGGTCTCAAACATTACTTACGAGTGGTCAGAAAAAAGAATGTTGCTAGCCAGTGCAGGATTATTTATTATCTTCACAATTAATTGATTGAGTACTAGGAGGTCACTGGGTAAGACCAGTCAAGTTTCCATCAAGCAGATCAGAAAAGGAATCATGATAAACCCAAATTAAATTTCATTATATATCAAATCAAGCTGCTGTCAGACTTCCTTCAGTAAGCAGATGGAGTCCCATCTTATTATGCTGATCACACACTCAGTCACCTGGTTAGGACTTCACAAGAATCATTCAGAACTCTGCAGAATCGAACCCTCTGCTTTTGCCACTGCTCAGTGATGACATTTCTGAACAAAGGAAAAAACGGCCTTTGCGTTTGCAGATCTAAAGACATCAGGAGTTGAGTAGCAGGGTAGAACAATTAGGGCTCAAATTAATGACATACACTTACTAGTATCTTCCTATCCTCTCTCCTCCCCACCACCGTTTTAATTTTTTATTTTTTATTTTTAAATGAGCTTCATCAAGCCACAATAAATCTTAGGAGCCAGTTGTAAATTTAATGGTACTAATGTGCAGACTTTCTAATATAATACCAAAGGAATGACTTTCAATTTCTATCCAAAAAAGAGTTTGGTTTGGCAAGCCACCTTCAAAATGAGGCTGTCAACACTAAGTTAGTATTTGAATAGTACTCTAGAACTGATAAAATGGACATTTGGAACTATAATCCTTTGAAGTAATTTTTCAATCATTAGTACTAACACCAAGATCTAACAACATGTGCTGTCACTTTCTTCAGGTAATAAGACCATATATTGACTTACCCAGTAAGATCTGACTTATTACACTTCTCATTTGATCACGAGTCTTTTGCACTGACAAATGCTGTATTTATGTGCTAAGCTACATAAGAACTGAGAAAATGGCAAGATGCCCAATGGCATGGCAATCATAAGATAAACTGGAAAAAATCACTCCCTTTGCTGCAAAGAAAAAAGTCTCATGTTTTTTCCTGATGTTACTAAAATCAGTCCTTACCATTCTGTACTGGTATTACAAAAATGATTTTTGCAAGCGATGAAAAACAGCACACCAGTATATAAAACAGCATTTTTTTGTTTCTAGCATGACCGTTTATTTGCCCAGCACACAGATACCCCAGCTTCCATTCTAAAAGTTGTATTTGATGGCACTCGCCCTTGTCCATGTCTAATTCTGAGAACTGCAGAGTTAAGTTCAAAGGGGAAAAAAAAAATAAATCAAAGTGAATATGGATTTCTTTGAATTTCACAAAAGGGCAGTGGAGACTCACAATCAGCTTGCTATGCAGAAATTGGCTAAAAATTGAGATTTCTTTCCCATGTTACTTCAAGCCAGGCTGAAAAGATTTTCTGAAGGAAATTCCTCTTCTCCAAAGGCAGAATCTTTCTACTCTTTCAGTCAGAAGCACAGCAGGTAGACTAGCTAAGTTACAAAACAGGATGCCTATTCCTCCTCCTCTAACTGATGTACACAATTCAAACTGTTCAACACCAGTTTCCTTGCTGTAATTAATGCCAGAGAAGTAAAACAACATTTCTCTTCATCCATCATGAGACACAAATATAACCAAACCCCATGAGTCTATGCTTAATTTAGAACCATGGGAAGGGTTCACCATGGGGAACCATGATGGTGTAGGAGAGTGTTTTGCACATGTATTTGCACACATCTAAGCCTTCAGCTCCTGGCAAGCTGCCAACGATGCTTCAGTATTGCAGAGGTTGGACCCCTCCTCTTAGGGATTACAGCATGGAATAAACTGTACAAAGAGGCAGTATACCCCGAGTTCACAGAAGGTGCAGAGCTGTGACTCACTGTGAATGCCTACAATCAAAATACACAGAGCTTGGTATTGCAATAACGATCAATGATGTTTAATACCAAGGACCAAAGTGTCTCAGTTTTATCTTTTAGCCTTCTGCTGCAAGAAAAAAGCTTGCTCAGATACTTCCAAGTGCAACTTCTTTAATATTAAAGTGGCTGACTCGGCATATGACAAGCTACTGGCATAATAAATGATGACTCAAAAGGCACAGACAGGCTTTACCACCAGATTCACAAACAGATCAAGGTCCCAGCCATCTCAATTACATGACAGCCATTGCCTCTGGTGGCAATTATTAAAAACCGTTCAAGGTCATCCATCTAAAGAAAATACTGAAGACAGACAAATTAAGTCTTCAGCCTTTTTTTAGACTTGTTGCCTTTCTATTTTCTTCACTTAACGTAACTGTATTTTAAGACACTCTGACATTTCTAGACTAAGGCACATGCAGTTTTGCCAACCCCTGTAATTTTTACTACAAATTTCACAATATCTGACTATTTACTTACAAACTAAGCTCTCTGAAATTTGTTATGAGACATTCTCATTTACAGAAGTAATCTAATGCTCATATTGCATAGAAGATCATGACTATGTAACTCATGATCACTTTAACAACTCAAAATTTGGAAACCAAACCCAAGCAACAAAGTTGATTTGAGTTTTAAGGCCAAACTGAGGTTTTTGAATGTGCCAGGTTGGCAACAGCAGAGATAGAACAGAAACAAATGACCTCTGTGAGTCATCAACAGAAGACTGGTCTAGGTGACAGAAGAGCTGTTTTTCTAATGCTCATTTAAGTCTACTACATATATTTTAGCTGACAAAGAAAAATTAATCTGCTCTCTTACACTTACTCTCCTTCTAACCGTGGTGTTCACCAAGGCTTTAAGACCAACTCAAAATCTCTGACCAAAAAGAACCTCCCACTGCAGGATGGAAACCTTTTTGAAATAACTGTATTTTCTCAGGTGCTAAATCCCCCCAACTTTTAGACAGTTGAGCAAATCCCTTTAGCCAGCCTGAAGACACCAAGCCTTGAGAATATATACAAAACAAAATGCAAATATGTCTGACATCCCCAAACTGTTAAGTGTGTTAAACACGCAAACATTCTGCTTTCAAAATCTGCTTTTAACAGTAGATTTTTCTTTCTTGCTGTGGTTCCTCAAATCTCAAAATTTCTCACATCTCAGCTTTCCTATCTGCAAAGAACTATAATTTAGAGGAGAGGCACTGTGAGAAGCTACGATGCTTTGCTACAGTGCCATTTTTCTCATGTATTCTCTTCAGTCTCCCTGAACCTCCATCAGCACTTCCAAATAACAGGTTATCCCTTTAAATTTTGAAATATAGAAAATTTCCATGTAAGTTTGGTGTTTGTTTGTTTGTTTAAATTAGAAATGAAACCCAGCAAGTTTTCAAACTTGGAGATATTCAAAACCCACTTGAATGCAATCCTGTGCAACCTGCTCTAGATGTACCTGCTTCGGCAGGGGGTTGGACTAGGTGATCTCCAGAGGTCCCTTCCAACTCCTACCATTCTGTGAAGTTGTGAAATTCCCAAGGAAGAGCATTGCTCTGCTCTCAGGGCAACGCGCCTGGACTACTGCCCTGCACACCTGCCTAAGGCAGCCAGCAAAACCAGCGTCCTCAGAGCTAGGGCACACGTGCTGAACAGCTACAGCGCCAAAGCCGGCAGGCTGGTAGGAAACCGAGCCCTTCTAGTCAGGGCTTCAAAAAACCTGCTTGTGATTTGTCACACCAGGTCAAATGAATGCTCTTGCTTTGCTACATCAGCAAATTCTGGGGGAAAACTATTTATTATGAGCTTTACTAACCAGCTCAAGTCTGAACTCTAGTGATGCAAGGTACTAAAGCACAGGAGCCCTAAAAGTGTTCAAGTGATACCAACTTTAAGGCATGAATAAAGTTTACACAAGCCCCAGTCTAGGCAGCCAAACCAGTATAAGCCAGGCCCACACAAGAGTGGGACCACTTCTGTTACTAAGGTGCAGAGAATCTGCTCCTCTGAATAATCTGCATTCACTTACCCCTGGGGATTAACAACTGTACCTATCTTTAAATAGTAATGAACTCCTTGATGCTTCTTAAACTCACATTCTGATGAAAAGAAAAATTAGTGTTTTAAAGCACACAACTGAAACTTTTGCAGCTCTGACTTGGGGGGGAGGGAAAAGTCCATTGATAAACTTACAGTAAGATTTCCAAACAGGTGGTCTGTATTCATCAGTATCTGAAAGAAAAACAACAAATCTTAATGTTGTGTTGGAAACATTTTAACACAGAAATAACCCTGCAGAAGCACTTGCAGATTTATTAAGATAAATATTGTACCTAGGTTCTAAAATGATTTTTTACTATCAGAGTATCGAACAACCTGTTAAAAGTTCCCTTTCTTAAACTGAAAATAAGAAAAGGTATTTTCTTTAGCCAGCTAGAATAAAAACTATAAAAGCACATGTGCAAAAGGGCAAACATGCAGATTGGAATCCAAAATACTGGGGTGGGGGGAAGAAGAACACCTATTATTCTGCTATGTATATATCCGTAAGTTCTCTTTTAAATTATACCAGAAAGATTTTTTTAACCTCACTTTATACTCTAATAAATCAGTTTTCATCCTGCCATTAGCTTTTTCCTCTTCTGGACAGCAATTAACAACTCCTAAAATAAAATCCCAGTATATAAGTACTATGAAATATTTTGCACAAAAGGAAGTGGTTTTTTTCCATACTGAGTACAGCTCTACTTGGAAGCAGTCAATATGTATTAAAAGTATCAGCATATTTCTAATCCCAAATTTTAATTCTCAAATAAAATTAAATTTTAAAAATCCCATTGTAGTCTACTACTTGGAAGCAGTCAATATGTATTAAAAGTACCAGCATAATTCTAATCCCAAATTTTAATTCTCTAAAATAAAATTTTAAAAATCCCATTGTAGTCTAAGTTCTATTTCCCTTATGACTTGCTGACAACTTATCTGACATTTTGAGCCCAGAGTTCTGTTGCCAGCTTCATCCCTGATCCACTGTTTAACCACTCTGACCACTTCAGTTCTGATGCCACAAGGTACCGAGGCTTTGTGCAAGATGCAGTGCTCGCCCGCCTTGGAGCTGGCGGGAGTCGCTCAGCACTCATTACACCACAAGCAGAGACACCCACGCAGCCAGCCTTGCACTCCGAAGGCCCTGCTCACTGCAGCATTCATTTCCGAGCTCTGCTTGCAATTGTCTGCTCACTCAAACTACCTGCTGCATCCAATAAAACCATAATTTTTAGTTTTCATTATGAGGTTATGTAAATATCAAGCAATCTGGGAACCTGTTGCTTGAATTTTGGCCCGAGTGGCATCTTCGCTTGCGAGTCCTTAAGGCCTCCAAAACTGAGTGTGAAGCTGGGAAAGAATTTTGTTGTGCCTCCCCTCAGGACAAGCAATCTGCTTTCTTTGGATACTTGCTTTAGTCCATCCCTCCCACCTACAGTCATGTCAAAATATCTCTAAATTGGAGCTTCGAGGAATGAGATATTTTCCAGTTGCATTGGCACAGACCTGCCCAGACCCTCCCCAGACCCATCCAGCACGCTCTCTGCCCTGCCTCAGCTACCATTTGGCTCAATTTCTCACCGTGTATTTCAGCGCCAGGCATGAAGAGGGTGCAGTCCTTATGGACCACCTTGGTGGTAGTGAGTTTTACAAATACAACTCATTATGACTTTATTATTAAGGCATCACTTAGTCAAACTGCCATCCCCCAGACTATGATGAGTTTTGATCTTTGCAGGGTTCTGCGGGACCCGCAGGACCATGTCCCGGGCATCGGCCCGAGCACCTCGCAGCTGCACACAGACCTCCAGCGGCCCGTGCGGTACTACAGC
>NW_010300547.1:0-19345 GCF_000700745.2 Antrostomus carolinensis | reverse complement strand
CCTGCTTTGATACCTTTAATTAAGGCAGTGCAAGTTGATTCATTCCAGGAGCATTGTAACGTGATCCCTTAGCACTGCAATGTCACATGGAAAAAGGGCAAAACTTGTAAGTAAGGATAATGGGTTTAATCCCTGAAGACGACTCTTACTCCACTCACTGAATTTTCTTTTGCTATAGTATTTTTTTGGCAATATATGCACCAGTTGGATTTACAAATAAATAATTTAAGTAGAGGAAAACGTGCACTGTATTGTAAAATATTCATATTGTAAAATATGAGCTGACTGTTATGAAAATACAAGTATCTTGGCAGTCTAACCTATACCTTGCTCGCACTCAAGCTGTATAATTGTTACAACCAAGGGCAGTGAGATTATAAAACTGAAAAGCAACAATATTTGTGTGAAACAAAAAAAGCCCAAACCTTGTTAAAGTCAGACAAGAACAGCAGTAACTTTCATACAACAAACATCTAACATTCAGAAATTGGAAGGAATGATTTATGTTATGCAGCTGTGCACAAGGATTTTGTTAGAAAATCTGTTGGTGAGCTTTACTGCCTTTACAGTGTGAGAATACCCTCTGGCCATCCCACATGAGGTAATGAAAAAACAAAAGGTCAGTTCTATTGTGATTTAAAAAAAAAAAAGTTACCTGATATAAAGCACTGTAGCAGCAAGTACAGCACAGTAAGAACGGTGAGGCAAAGGGTCTGTTGCGTTTGTTTCTGTGCAAGAATATTACTACTGCTAAAAGCACTCCAGAACACAAAGATAAAATAGAATAAGCACAAACATCAGACCAGTCTGTTAGTCTCCCATTTTTAAAGATTAGCCAATATTAGTCAATGTGGTCCCATTTAACACATCATCAGTATTTTGAAATGCATGATGAGGAAAAGGGCTTGATTTTCAGGCTTCCACATACAGCATCTCCAATTAGGCAAAATACCTGAAAAAGCACTTTGAGGCATGATAATAAAACCAAAGAAAATGCTGAACTCAAAATACACTTTCTCGCTAACGCTGCACCACTTTCTAATTAACGTAACAAACTCTGTGCTGTCAGTTCTCTACAGTTCCCACCAGCACAGTATCTCAGTTTTGCTAAATACTTCCGTGATAAAATAAAATTGTTTTCTACAAGCTGTTCTTCATGTTTTATCTTAAGTGAGATGCAATTCAGCTTAAAGCTGCTCTTCTCCAGAGGTCTGGAGCACTACAGAAGACATACATGCATAAACTGATCCTACCAGCACTGGTGAGCCTTTTGCCAGCACGAGGGCACTCTCACCAGCAAGTACATTTTAGATCAGGCACACTGTTCATGTACATAAATTATGATTTCAAACTGAGCCCAGTTTCAAACTGACAGATACTGGTGCTGAACAGTCTTCTTAACCTTTAAAAGTGAAAATGTTTGATCATTTCCCATTATCCCAAACAATTACAGGTTTTTAATTCATCAGAATCTTGCTCTGATTAGAAGGGTATATGTTTTATTTTTACATAATAAAATGAGACTTCTTCAAATTCTCTACCCTGAATCCATACTGATACCTAATAATTTTCCAGCCTGGAATAGAACAGAAAATAATCAGCTGTCTGCTCCAAATCTGTTACTTTCAAGCCTCTAAATAGACCTGTCATAGTATAAATATGTATGTATGTGTAAAGAAAATCCCACTGAGAGCCAAAGCTGTATGGAAGGTAAAGGGCTGGGGAGAAACAATGCTGCAGGGCACATGAAAACACATTTACAGTCCTCTACCCTGTAGAATCAGTTTTTGCTCTTGAACCCACAGCAAAATCAAACCTGTCTTTGAAGCAAGCATCTTTATAGTAGAGCCATAACAGGCTGGCACCTCTAGTCCAGGCATGGCCCTACATTTCTTACGTACCCTACAGAACTGGTTACATGTCTCTCTGCTTCTCCAAGGCGAAGGGTTTGCCAGTCCATCTCTCTCTCTCCAGTGCACAAGGGCCGGAGCGATCCCTATTTCTGAAACAATTCTCAGCAGTTCCTTGCCATCATCTTCTTTCCTCCCAAATGCTCTCCTCCTCTCTTTTCCAGGGTTTTGCCTCCCTCCAGCCTTAGCAATCTTCATCTGCACACAAGACCTCTCCTCTCATCCCTGAGCAATGCCTTGGCTTGTTCCCACTGCTGTCCTGCTCAGACTCCCCAGCCTACTCTCTCTTCATCATCATTCTCAAGCCATCTCACCTCTACTCAAGGCTTCCTTGAAATTTGTCTAAATGCAGAAAAAAGCAGAGGCAGAAACACCCAGAACAGCAGAACAGGCAGCTTCTGGCAACAGCCCCTTTACATGCAGAAACATCACAGTGGGGCAGGACCGTTGCCTTCTGAGCCCAGTATGCCCCCCTTTAAATACACAAATTAATACAGGAAACTATGCACCTTGGGTGTGAACCATCTGCAATTAAGAAGTGAAAAGCACAGAATGATCATCAGAAACACATGCTTGCACAGAAAAGCGCTTCTGCCAATAGAAAATCATGCAGCCATTTAGGAGAAGTTCCTATACAGACACAAATGCTACAAGAACATCTCAGATTTTTCCATAATACAAATGTGACTAATTGTGACATTACAGTGTAGCATTTCCCTTCATTATTTTCCTTCTTTCTTACCCATTTCCATTTTATCCCTTACATAAATCTGGACAACTGTAGTACTTTCAGAGTGTACATTTTAACTGCAGATATGAAATCTGTTACTATTGCCTCAAACTGTTTAGACTGCTTGTCTCTGTGTATTCCTTTTATAGGAAGAATAAAAATGTTTACCTCTGCTTGAAATGGTTCTTTCTCTCTCCACACTGAAGATCAGCCAGCTCTAGGGTAGAGCAGCAGCAACTTAACTACGTATGGTAATCTCATAAAGCAATTTAGGACTTACTGTGAGATTTCCTGTTCAGAATTCAGTTTTATTTTTCTTTTACTGTATGTCATTCCCTGCAGCATGGTGATCTGTAACATCATGCTGGAGATTAGTCTAATGCTGTCTGGGAGGAAATAATCAGTTAGCTGCTGACACAGCAGTTCTTGCCCCAAACTTTGATTTTATTTGGCAATATCCCTATTGAACACAGGTGGTGAAAATTGTGGAAGCTGTCAGTTCTTAGCCACATGGACTGAAGATCAGCATGATCAGGAGAAGAAAATCCAATTTCATGTTTTCTGAACCAATCAACAACCAAGGAATGGTAGAAAAAATAAATATTAAAAATATTAAATAAATTAATATTAATAAATATTAAATAAATCTTAAAAGCTGCAAGAAAGTATAGAACATTCTTCTGTAAGCTACTGGCCTAGGCACTAACCAGTAAGCATTAACATGTGTTTTAAGATGCTAATCTTGCTTTGTTTGGCAACGGCATATGTCAAAATTTAACTCCTGGAGAGATGCATGACCAGCAGACGTGGCTATTTGCTGACCCATACAACAGACCCATCTTTGTGCCTAAAAAACAACTTCTAGAAAATTCTTCCTCAGCTTCAAAATCTTGCTTGTTAGCACCCTCTCTATGCCCAAAGGATGCACATAAAATCACCTGACTTACAGAAATAAAGCCATAATTTATTTGCTGGTGAGATTCTTGAGCCACAAAAACAGTGCAGTTGAACAGAAAAATGTTACTTCATCTGTTTTTCAGAATGCAAGTGCCAAAAGCATTTCAGAAACTAAGCTCAAGCCGTCATGAAACATTTTAAGCAGCAGCCAAGCAGGTCCTAGCAGTTAGAGCTTTTATGCACTCCAACCAAAATAAAACTCAAACAGCATTAAGGTAATTAAAGGATGAATACAGGCACTGCCCTAGGCAGCTGTAGTAAAACAGATGGGCTACAGTACTATGCTTTCAGGGTAAATACGAGAAGCTGATCGCTGGCTGTGGCAGCACCCAGCAGAAGTCCCCACGCAGCCAATGGCAGGAAGAGAGGAAGGCGACGGTACCTGGCTCCTGCAAAGGGGGTGGCAGGGCAGAGGGTGCAGAAGACGGCCAAAATATCCCTGTCCTTGCATGTGTGCTGGTAGGAAGGGCACACACCAAAGGTCCTTTGCATTCCTAGATGAGACCTTGAGATCCACGTTTTTTTCCACAAAGACTCTCTGCTCCCCTCTGCTATCAGCAGCCAGTAAGTTAAACGATGGTCCGTAACGGTGTGCCAGCAGAGGCAGAGTCTTGATGCAAAGAGCAAGAAGCGCCCTGCATGGCTACCTGCCTATCGCACAAGGTCCTGCAGACACCAACCCACCCCTCCCTAGCAAGCAGGGCCACCAAAGGCTGCAGAGAAGTTATTTTCAGCCAGTGCTTGGTAAACAAGAGAGAAAGTCATGGTCAACCTTTCTTGCTTCGCATGAAATGTTTTCTTAGGAACAAACACTTCTTCAGCATTCGGGTCCTCCACATGAATATACAGAGAAACAACCCTTTGCCTCAGTCTTGTCCCATCTTTGCCTTTCCACAGCACAGGAATAACAAATTATTTCTCAGCAAAATACCTTGCACAGGCATACACCATGCTTTTTAAGAGATCTCAGGCAACTTTTCGGTATATTCCCTTCCTCTTAAATAAAAAATATTATATTGTTCTGTTACAAAAAATGTTGGGGTTTAAAAGTGATTGAATAAATGTTAATCCAAAAGTAATGTCATTCTGTTAGTCCCTAAAAACAAAGACATTAATGACAAGAGCTTGATGGTAGACATGGCCTGGGCCCATGTGGAAAACACACAGGGTTTCACAACAAGGGCATCACAGAATTTCCTGTTTATGGGAAGATCCCCCCAGGGCTGAGAACACTCCAGGCAGTGAGCATCATGTTTTCTTCCAATTCCTGAATAAACAGTATACTGTATGACACTCAGCATGACGACTGATACTTCTAGGCCGTTACTGAGCCTTTGATGCTACTTTAATGTTATTCTTGGCACACAAATTCCTTTGAATTTAGGGGAAAAAAAAAAAAGGAAAAAGCTTTGAAAACTTTTAGACATTTCAAGGCTCTTCCTCAGGAAGGCAGACACCATTGCATGCTGTAACGCAGTATAAAACTTCCAAATAAGTCACCATCATCTTCTCCAGGTGGAGAAAAGACACCAGACAGGTGTCCACCTTAACATGCAGACAGACCATTGGTGCAGGTAGCTACACTCTTTAGTGCCCAAAAACCACGATGCACCTGGGCAGCTTTGGACTTTTAAAATTAAACTGTGTTTGAGTTATTTAAGCAAGAAAACAAAAACATCAGCTGAATGTATTTTATCCACATTTTCCAAAGGCATTCCCATCTGGGAGGAGAAAGAGAATACAATACAATCTAAGGGAAAGACACAAACCAGTGAAAACAGGCACTAACAACGAAAGCATCCCTTCAGCTGCAGCATGGCACTACATCACACACACTGTGCCCCAGGGATTTTTTAATGGCACAAAACTTATTTTTCTCTGCTCTTTCATCCTCACATGTTTCTGCTTATACCACTCCAAACAAGTATGAGTAGGTTTCTAATTATTGTTGGAGTAAAAATTATTAAGAGAAAGCTAGTGTGAATGATGCCCCAGAAAGCTACAAGGGATACTGCCACTTCTCTGATATGACCACATAGGAGGGGCTTAGAGAAGGTCATGTTCTGAATGACTGCATTAGTCTTGAGGGGGAGAGGAAAAAAAAGATCACACTATTACCCTGGTTTCTACAAATGTCTGATCCGGCAACAATAAATTCTGTGGGAATGCTTCTAATGAGGCTGAACGAGACCCATCAAAACCAGCTAGAGTTCAATGCCTTTTATTAGCAGGTCTTCTATTGCTGCCTCTTTATGAATGATGGGAAAATTTTAATGAGTAATATTTTGCCTATCACAGGCACTGCTGCTGTTAAATGAACTCATCTAAGTGATTAGACCAGGTTGCAAATGATCTGTTTCTAGATTTTCATTTAACGAAAGCAAGGGAAGCAAGTACTCACTTTTCATCCTCTTTGCCTCATAAATAGTGGCATCTGACTACACAAATAATGACAAATAAAAATTGTAAAAATCCTTTACAACAAGAAAAACTAAAATTAATTTTAAGATGTAATTTTCACATGTGCAATGGTAAGAAGCAAAACACAGCTGTTGTTCTCTTTCTCTGGACTTTAGTTTAATGGATGGGTGGGAAATACCCCTCCCATAAAAGCACAGTTAGCTTAATGTTCAAGAAAAGTTTCAAACCCGCTAAAATTATTTCTTAGTGTTGCTGCAAGTATAAAAATGTAGACCTCACAGAGGTAAAAAGATAACAAGTGCCACCTTGTGGGCATTTGACAAAGAATTTAACGTTGCTTTCCATTCCCAACAGGGTATCTCAGGCTGCAGCCAATTGTCAGCATTTCTGGGAACACCATCTTCGCTTCCCGAGAAAAGACAGACACGGTGGGAACCACGACCTGACACGGCTCTGTGGGTGAGCTGTAGGTACAACAACAGAGTCAGGCCACCAGCTGTCTATACCCCTCTGATTTATCTTGCTCTAGGAGTTATAATAGCTCTACAGACTCATAGGCATCCTGAAATGTCTGGTTTACATAGTAAACAACTTTCAGCTGAAAATCTTGTCAAAATTCAAATATGCCTCTTTAGTTTATCTATTTAAAAGAAAAATAGCCTGTCATTAAACACATTGTGGCAAAACTGACTGGGCTGGCTGCAGCCCACAGTGCTCAACCAATGAGTTAGGCAGTTTCCCATCTTCCTTAAGGGTTATTTGAAATGTCTCTTGCGCACTAATCTTGCAAGTTCAAAATTGACAGAACTATGACTTTATTGGATGAATCATATATTTTAGATTTGACAGATAATTTGTCCAGTATCTTCTATATCAGTACAGTAAAGTCTTGGAGCAATGCAGAGTAACATCAGGTAACACAACCTTGAACACAGTAATCAAACTTCTCTGGTTTAAATCCAGACTGGTTTTCATTGGAGACTGTGCTTTAAGTATGGTCAGTGAAGTTTGCTTGTAAGACAGGAGAAATACTTGTCAAAGCTATTATTTTACACTGCTCTCATTCCAACCATACCAAGGGATGATGTAGGAGAAAACATTTACCCTTTGACTTTTCCTTTCCTATTTTGTTTCCACAAATTCTTCTTTGTTTCCAATTTTAAAAGTCTCACCTGCACAGAGACCGAGCTCATTTCCCATCACTTGTTTTACTTCTTCCAAACATTAATAACATCAACAAGGGCACATCTAACTTCAAGCCATAGACAACTGTTACAGCCTTAGCCTCAAAGCATTCACAAAATTACATTTTTGTCTTGATTTCTCTAACATCCAACCGGGAACATCAACAGGAGCTTGGTTACACAAATATTCTGAGCAGTCACCCTAATAATGAAAAAGAACAATATGATATGTATTAAAGTGTCTTCTCACTGTAAATTAATCCCCTCCCCTTTAATAAGAAGTCTGTCCAGTCAAGGTTGAGCAGAAGACACCCTAAACAAAGGACCAGCTTTCAGGCACTTTTGAAACACAACTCCTCCACCCGTTGCATAATGCCCTAATTTGCTGAATGGGGAGGCACGTTTTATCATTGTTTGCTTGGTTACTTTGATTTTTTTTTTCTCTCCGTACACAGCAGTGAGATAACAAACATACATTCACTTTCCTGCTCCACTCCTGCATCCACTTTTAAATGGAGTGTTGTGGTTTTACCAAAAGCTGAACCACAACAAAAGAGCACAACAGTGACCCTGCCTTCCTATCCGTTGGTAAAAATCTGCAGAGAACTCGTCCTCCCTTGCAGTTTAGACCAAGATAGCTGCTGTGCATTCATTAGCCTCCTGGGGGAAAAACAAAACAAAACAAAACCACCCATTAGCAGGCCAGGCAAAAATCAGAGTCACCCAGAGAAAATTAAGAACAGATCTGACTTCTGACTGCTTTTACAACTGGCCTCAAGCTGGACTCATGTGTTCCAAAGCACATCTCTCCCTTTCACTGTGTCAGACTGCCTAACAGATGCTGTTGCCTCTCCTTCCCCAAACTTGACCCATTTTAATCTTTAGACCATCAGAGTTATAACAAACCTATTACGATTCTTATTACAAACAGATTTTTCATTTTCTAAAACAGTCGTCAATAACACACGCCATTGCTCATACAAAAATATGGCTTGTATTTACGTCCTTATTTCCAGAACAGATGCAATACATCATCACTCACAGTTGGAAGGAGAAGGACAGACTACCAAGTAAAGAACCCTTGCCTGGAGCCGTGGTCGTTTTTTATAGCATCATGAAGGAAACTCCTAAAAAACATTATTGGCAGGGTCAGAGAAAGGGAAATGGACACAATGTGGTAGAATGCCTTTTCTTGAACTGGAATTAATTTTTTACTCCAAAAGTCATTCTCCAGTGGCTGTGAGCTTTTCCCCAAGCTGAAAGCTGCAAGTGTCATTCCTTACCTCTTCCTGTTCTCACAGAAAACCTCCAAGAGGCCTCCAATGGCACAAAGTAGGATGCTCCTGGTAGAAAACTAAAATCTTTCCATCCTTTTTGGCAATTCAAAGAACTACAGCAAAAGATATGTACCCACCAGTCTCTCCCCATGTATAACATTAAATCCATCTTTATGTTTCATAACTCTTTTCCGCCTCAGTAGGTTCATCTGCTGCACTAGGCAGGAACCAGAGAAAGGAGAGAGAGCAGGTGCGAGGTCCAGTCCATGGAGAAGCTGTGCTCCAGGTCCACTCCTACACCACCCAGCGCATTGTGGAGCTGAACCAACAGCCAAACGATCATCACAAAGGTGGTTTAGCAGCTCTGCAAGCACTGAGAGGTTTCCTGCATGGGGCCGCCATTTGTCCTCAGTTCCCTCTGTGTTTGGGAGGATGAAAGCAGAGCAGGGGAGATGGGAACAGGCTGCTGGAAGGAGAGCTGAACACAAAGGTTTGCCACAACCCAGCAGGAACAGGAGAACTGTCCTGAAAGCTCAGTATGATCAATACTCTGAGGTACCAAGAAAAGGAGCTAGAGGTTAACACCATACATTTTTCCCCCTCCAGGAAATTAATTCAGATTATTTTCTTGTCTCTGTTTTGAAGTTCTTTCTCCTTTTTTCCTCTAATTAGAAGAAAAACTGGTCCACAAATAATGGAAACTTGGGTTTATTACCTCTTACTTTATCATGGCACTGTGTTAAACAGGAAGTTTTCAACAATAATTAGCTGTATTTCTGGGATATTGATGCATCCTTACTGGAACTGAGATCCCACAGGAATGTCCACAAGTGAAAAGCAGACTTTGTCCTACAGAAGAAGATGGCTAAACAAAAAATAGGAACAGTTGCTGGTGAGAGAAGCAGAGGCCCACGTAGATGAGATCATCCTACAGATCGAAGATCAGTATTTCTATTCCCAAGTCTTCCAAACCCAATAATCTCCCAACCTCCATTGCCTCTCTGGACAGCAGCTCTTTTGGTCTTTAGCTCCACTTCAACTGCATAAAAAGAACCCTATTGTGGCAATTGGCAGCATAGAAAAACACGTGCAGGTAGACACACAGAGAGCTGTAGGATGTGGCAGATTAAAAATCCAGTTTAGAAATGGTCCTGGCCTACCTACATGGCTAGACAGGAATTGCTGGGAGCCAGAATGCTGCAAGCAATTGTCAGAGATTGTGATACACAGGATTTCCGTACAGAAATAGGGATGGATGCTAAGACAGCTCTGAGACACGGCAAGCCCTGCCTGTCTTCCACAGCAGCTCTTGACAGCAATGGGAGAAGGAAGAAGCCTTCCAAAACAGGCAGAGTTTTTACATTTAAGAGACATGACTAATAGCAGGGCCACCCCATCAACAAAACATTTAAGAAGCAGAAAAAAGCTCCTCCTACAGACCTTCCTACTAAGTGGAAGAAAATGCCACCAAGCTTAGCAGCTGGGTTAGCCAGTGTGAGCTCTCCCTCATATAGAGCAGTCTGCAACTCACTCATCTCAGAGGTTGCTTGGAGGCACCCCCCTGAGTTACTATCCCAGGAGTGAAGCATACCCTTCCAACCCAAACCATTCTGTCCCACCCTGGGGCTTGCCATGCTTCAAGATGGCAGGGACACAGGGGCTACACTTTACCTCCTGCAAATTCTGAACCCACAGAAGAGCAAATTAGGACAAAACCATCATCTTGCTTTGGTCTGATGCAGTTGGAGATGGATCGGGGTGGAAGGTATCTTCTTATGCAGCATACTTTCAGCAAAAGCTAAGGAATAAGAAAAGCTCCATTGAGTGACTGATGAGCTTGCTGCTCTGCACTGAGGAGGGGCAGGCAAGGGTGCTGGGAGGGGGCTGTGACCACAGCTTGCTTTGACACCACAGGGAAGTGGGCAGAGAGGCAGCGCAGCCAGGGGCTCCCCGAGAACCACAATAAGGCAACAGCACAGCTGTACGCACGTGAGCTCACCGACAGAAATGCCGTTGTAAGTTTATCTCCTTCTCTTGTTTTTTTGGGTTGATAATTTTCCTTTACATACTCACAAATATTTACCTTGTTATATTACAAATGTTATTTCTCAATAAAAAAGTGCCTGAGGTAATTCCTTTAGCATGTAAATTTTAGCATTGAAATAATATGCAACACAAAGTTTCTGAGTGTTTTCTCACCAGGAAGAAGAATCACTGTTTTATTCCTCGGCTTCTCTTAAACTAGTCAAGATTTTTTCAACGCTTTCAAGTCCCATTTATAAATATACTCTCTGAAAAACCTGAAAAGGAAATCAATAAAATTAATTGCTGTGTCAAAACCATGCTTCCTTTACTGGAAGGATACCCATGTGTACACGTTCAGCCAGTAAGGCAGAGGTAAGGAAGAGTTATATCCTGTTTGGGGGTTTTTGTGGGTTGTTTTGTTCTTTTTTTTTTTTAAAATGAAAAATTATCCAAGATTGCACTGAAGCATTGTGTCCAGATTCATATGGAAACCATAAAGTGCATGTGAAAAAGTATGGAAGACTGGCCCTACCAAATAATTATCAGCAACTTTTATAGTCTGTTCTGGATTGTATATGTATCAGATACTGATTCAGCATTGAGGAGACTGACTTGTAACCTGCCAATATGAAGAATAATTTTCATTATTCCTTCTCAATAATTCTCAAATATCTCCTTCTCCATTGCTGCAGCAGTACTCAAATACTTTGCTACATGATGCTTTATTGTACTTGCTATATAATTTAAATGGTTGCAGTTGTGGCTCTCCTACCCAGTGGGCAACAAAACAATTCCAGTATTCAGGAAACAGTGTTTTAACCTTTACTGTTGGAGTAGGAATTTCCCACAAGCAAGCTACCCAAGGACATTCAGTTTCTAATCAAGCTCAGAAACTATGTTTTTACTTCAGCTTCTTAATGGCAAGGCTACCCATAAGCAGCTGCTCTTACAACAAAGGAAGGAGACTGAGGTGGAGAGGAGGAGTGCAACAGAGAGGGAACCACCACCCCTCATCAGCACCAGGAACGTCCATCCCCAGCCACGTGATGTATTCAACAGAGCCAGATCCTGCCACCTGCACCAAAGATGAACGTGACATTGGGCTTCCTCACAGAGGAGACTGAGACCAAAAGTAAGTTACCTGCTCACTGTAAGCAGCAAGGTCTACCTTGTAACTTCGACAGTGGCCCACAACCAGAGGCTGCAGTTTTCCTAATGCATTCTCCCAGGTCACGTGAAAAAACAGACCACATTAGCACATCCCATCAGCATTAAACAAAATTTTAACCAAAAGCTAATCAGCCCTGTCAGTCTTTCCACGATGTTTGTCACAGAACAGCTAACAAAGTCATAAAAATAAATTTGGGGATGAATGAGTCAAAATATATAATGGAAATCAGACTCCCACAGGAATACATAGGATTTTGCAAACACGTTTTCCAGTAACTACAAAATCACTTCAGAAATGTCACCTTTTTCATTCAGACAGAAGATGAACAAATATTTTGAGTGCTGGAAATGTCAGATGCCAGTCAGCTCTTTCACATTCACAGAGGCTGCTGCACACACAGTGAATACTCCTGGCTTCCCAGCTGGGCATCATCAACCCTCCTCCCCCTGACTAGAACCAGGACATTGACACGCCACTCCACCGTCCTGCTAAACCCTCGGGAACACCGTGGAGAACTCCAGGAACTCTTGCCAGCATCTTCTTTGGTCTAGCCAGCGAGGGTGCCTGAGGGCCAGATGCCATGCAATTACAAAGTCCTAGCAGTACTGTTAAATGCTTTACAAGACAAAATATTTCAGTGACTTCAAATTACACTTTTCCTTGTTTCAAGACAGACTCAAAAAAGCAAAATCTAGAAGACTTTTTTGAAGACATACATCACAGATACAATCCACCCCACTGAAATGACAACCAAGCCAGTTTATGATTTGACAAGGAAGCATCTCATATTCTGATAACTACAAAACTGCCCTGTGGGCCTATGTCTTGGGTCTGTTTTGTTTCATCTGAAGACATGTTTCTGCAGAACTGTACGATCTCTGCCCACAAGGTGGAGCAGCTAAATAGCCTGAGAGGCAGATGCTAAGCCCCAAATTCAAAAAAAGGAAAAAGAAACATCTAACAATGCACGTTTGACTGTTAGACTGCACAAAGCAGTTACCTGTATCTGCACCCTTGGAGGATCCCGATTAATGTGCTTTCATTCGGCAAAAATAATACAGTCTCCCAAAGGGCTTGCATTAGGTTTATGCTTTGAGTTTACCAATTAAAGTAGTATTTAACCCATAACCATGGTACTGCCATTGTATGTAAACACATTATTTTCTTGACACTGAGACATGCTTTCTATGACATGGAAATCTTTTAGTACATCTGAAAAACACAGGTAAGCACTCTTAGAGAAAGTGAGTAAGAGAATAAAGTCCCAAAACCCAACAAGGCAGAAAGAATCAATCAAATCCAAAACAAACAGAAGAAAACCCAGACCTGAAACATCAGTCCTTGGCTGATGTGAAATGTGCATCAGCAAAGCCTGGGAACTCTTCCTGCATCCTTGGATCCAGAGTGTATTTCACTTCAACATCACTGGATGAGATTCTGTGCTATACAGACTGTCTCTGCTTCCTAGTGATGCCAAGGAGGAAAGGGTGAACACCATTGTTCAATGGTGTGCCTGAGCTGCTGGTATCACAAGAGAATCTCTTTGGAGAAAATTCCAAAACCTCATCGTAATTCATTACTTGTGCACACAATTGTACCTGCCCTTTCTCAGCTCCAACAATCATCAAACCTCTGATTTCTTAAGATTCTCATACAATATTCACAATAAATAGAAAACACAATTTTATATCAGCCACTGCATGAAGCACACTTCTAAGCACTAAGCTGAGAAGCCATAACTGAAATTTTTTCACCCTCGTTTATAAGTGTTAATGTCACTGCTCTGATACTTTGATCAATTGATATCAATTTACTAGTTAATAGATCTATCTTCTTTTCCCTGTTCCTACGTGGGTTTTCCTCTTGAGATCGCATTGCAGGCAAAGCCTTTTCAAGGTTGCTCTCCTTTTTTGCTTCATCAGGTTCTATAAATTAGGCAAGTTTAGCAGAGCACCTAAGAGAAAATAAAATCATTTGATTCTCAGCATTTGGACACTTTCCCTGCCAGATACATGAACAGGAGTTGGAAGATTGAGTTTCTCTCTAACATGGTTTAAATTTTTAATAAGTCACCTTCATTTTTAGATCTTAAAAAAACAAAACCAAACCACCAAACATTGTACTAATGTCCCTAAATTGTTTCGACTAATCAGACTATTTGAAGTTCCTGTTGTGACTCGATGTTGAATTGCTCAAATCTCCTTTAAAATTAGCCTGTGTCAGTTGGTACTGAATGAAGCTGAAGTATTTTAAGCAAGGGCTAAACACTTCAAGAGCATCTACTGCAAATGAGTTAAAAAGATCACTTTGAATTCACTGCTTTACTGGTGGAAAAGATCTAGCACAGGCAGTGCAACATGGGGTATGTATTCACTTTGAAAACCACTTCAAAAGCATAAGATGAGCAATGAAGCAGCCTAGGAGCATCAGTGATTCCTACAGCACTCCACATTTATGCTCCCTGTAGTGACAAAAGCCTTACTGTAAGTACCCCAATTCCATGAACAAACTTCCATTATCTACTTCAGTTATGGAACAGATTCAAAGAACACCTTTCTGGCACAAACTGACTCTTCAGTTAAAGGGCTCTGACAGTAAACTTTTACCATCACAGCTAATCACAAGTTTTAAGCATAGTTCGGGGCCACACACAAAAATACAGAGGAGAACAACCTGAATTGTAGGTGATCTGTTTACCTCCTGTTCTTACAAGGCTCTGCACACAAGAAATAAGCAGGTTAATTTTTGAGTATTTCCTATCCTGCAGAGAATCTGCAGGTGTTACCTGGTTGTGAGACATTTTTTAGAGGAATATATTCTTTCTATGTACCTGTGACTAAGCCAACCAAGCACTCTAAAATTTAAAAGCAAAAGATTTATTTAGAGATTAATTAATTTATTTCATTTCTCTCTTTAAGACTGTCACACTAGAAAACACGTGCTTGTACCAACATAGGCATACCCTACCTTTCAAAGCAGCCGTGAGACACTAAATACAGTCTGCATAGCGAACACTAACCACAGATGCACAGAACTTAGAACAGCAATTTGTTAATTAGCATTTCAAGTATGAAAGAACTTATTTCAAAAGGTTTGCTTCATACCTGTAGTAGTAAATAGATTAATAGAAAATTACTTCTGCACAGTATGACACCAGAGCTCACAGCTGTGGAGAGGCGTTCTGTTAAGTGGGCAAATCAAGATTTGCGTGCTCTTTCAACAATGTAAGGACATCTGAAATGGACACGTAATTGGCTTCTTTGTCCCTACCCTTCCTGCCTGTAGCAGTGTGTTGCTTGTTTCTTTTCATCCGATATTTTCCCTATAAATTTCTCTAAAAATTGCCCTTGTTCATCATCTCCTTAAATAACCATATCTGTCATGCTGACTACAGCTCTGTCTCTAATACCATTCGACTGTAGCCACTCATCAGAGTGCAAGCACTTCAAAGATTAAAAGAGAACTGCTCCACTTCTCATTTCTTAACCACCAATATTCAGGGGGGTGAGTTTTCATCCATTGGCAGGCTCCGAGGAAGCAGGCAAGAGCATGAATAACTAATAACAAATATGTCCATGAAGATCTCTCCTGGCCATTGAAATGTCTTCCTTTGTTCACACAAGAGAGTTGATGAGCAAACAAATGAACAGATGAACAGAAAGGGAATTCATAAAACATAAGGATAACCCATAAGCACTAAAACATAACATAAAACTCTCTTTCTTTCAAAGTACAATGCTGACTTTCTTTAAACACTTCTCAGGACAAAGACACAATAAGTTGCAATGGGATAACTTAACGCTTCCCCTCCTTTTTCCTCTACATTGTGATCTTTCCTATACTTGAGTCATCCAAGTGGAATGACAGCACACACCTCAGCCACATCACTGTGAGATCTCACAGCTTAGGTTATTAACAGATGGGCACTGGGAAGTCTGGCCATAGAAACCTAACTGATTGCTCCTCCTGTCTCTACAAAGCTGCTACCCCTCACAGGGATGCAGCAGAACAGAACTGGTGGGTATCCTTCAGCTGCTAAACCAGGCAAGTGGCTTCAGCCCAGCCCCAGGGTGGGCATAAAGCCACGGGACTTTGTGCTGAACCAGTAGAGAAGGGCACCAGCTTATTCACCATTCCAGCAGGCAGAAAAAAATGGTTGGAGAGAAAAAAAAGAGGCTACACCTGCAATCACAACAACCTTTTGTAAGGAAATGTGAATCTGCTGTAGGATGAAAAACAGCACTAGAACCGGCCATCTACTCAAGTTCCAGACATTTATACACACCAGGTGTGAAAGTCTGCACTGTTTTGTGGACAAAGACGTTTTTAAAATCCCTGCCAGCTCTTGGTAGGCAATTCAATGAATATGGGTATCAAATTGATGGCATCTATTATTTGTGACAAACGACAGGATCAGGCAGCATTTTTTTATTTTAACTTCTCAGATATATTGACTGTCTACTGCTGATGTGGTCCTAGTACAGGATCTGCTTTCCTCTGTTAGATCAAATCTCACTCCAAGTGCTTAGCCACTAGAACACTAACTCAATGTACTGGTAAAACCCTACTTCTACTGGTATCACAAAAAGCCATGTCACATACAGGTGATCGCCTATGGTCATAAGAGACCATCTCTGGCACCCTAACTTTCGTAGCTATAAACCCTGTTGGGATGACACTTTTGCCTGACGTAGCCAATGTGGTTGATAGGCAACAGAGGTACGTTTTCAGTCAACAGCTTTCACCCTCTCCCATCTCTGATTGTTCCAGCAAGGGCTGCTCTTCCTCTCCATCTCTGTGGAGCAGTTGACTTCCTCTCTCTCATAACCCACACCACACACTGACTCATCAGCTGTACCACTGCACTGTGGAAACACGGGCAGCTCCCTAGCACCTTCCATACAGCCAACAGTCAGCACAGGATACCTTGGAAGGTCATGACTGGAAGAATACGACAAGACAAAGAAAAGAATTTTAAAATAAGTAAGAGCGAGAAAGTGAAGCATCTTAATGTTTTCTTCCTTTGTGCTTTAATGTTGCATCATAATCTGGACAATAAGATGTAACTGAAATGGAGTAACAGGTCAGGAGACACATATAGCCCAAGGGTAACAGCCTTTTTCTGTAGCAGAAAGATGCTGCTGATACTCCAGAAGCTCTTTTCTCCAATCAATTTTCCAAAGAGTCTCAAGGTGTTACCTCAAAGGTGTAAACTACAGTTACTGCTCCAGCACCTACATGGTGCTGCTTTGAGGACAGCAGCAAAGGGCAACCTCCAACAGGAACAGGAAACTCCCAACCACTCTGCCAAGTAGAAAAAATAAGGCATACCTGACCTTTCAACTGCCTGATTACCATGTGTCCATTTTAACACACAATCCACATCAGTGTTGCCCTGGTTTCTAGTCCTGTCCCTTTTTAGTGCAGTATTTGGACTATGCACCAAAATAGCCATAGAACAGTATCGAGAGCATGGAGAAAGCACATGATGGCCATCGCTTCCCATCCCTCTGCTCACACACACACAAATTGAAAGGGATCTGGCAAACTTGGTGGATTTTTCCCCCCAAGCTGATATGACAATTTATCTCAAGTTTTACACACTTTATAGCACGTTCTATTAGAAGCAGCCCTAGAACATGTGAAATTTGGTTCAGTGTGATATACCATTATGGATCAGAAAAAAAAAATAAATATTGAGCCTAGAATTTATGCGAATTAGCAGAACAAAGCAAACACCTCCCTCAGGACCTGTTTGCTCAGAACAGTTTTACTGGTACAAGATAGGTGTGATTTTAAAATAGTACAATTATAGCTGCTTAATCCCTCAAAACAGATACATTGATACATTGAATCTTTCTGCCTTTCCCCAGATCTGCCTATGTTGCTTTGGTAGGGGCTTTCACTGAAACAAATTAAAAACCACTCTTTTGTGAGTGAGATTTTTCATGAATACTATGGGTCAGCTGTGGTGCAGTAACGGAAAATGTGACTGTCCACAGGCAGCCAAAATAAAAGATAAAGGCTGAACGCTGTTCTTGAGGTTCAAAGCAAGCATGTTGTAGTCCGTCTTTGTTATATGCTAAGAGGCAAAGTGTGGTGAACTACCTCAGCTCAGAGGACATACAACAACACACTAAGATGTGTTAATTCAACCATATGTTAATCACAACCTCATCTGCAAACATATTGCACATTTTCTGCGTTTACCCACTCCCACTCCTGCATTCATAGTTTAAGGCGAGCTCTGAAGCTTTTACAGTTCTGAAAGGCAGCACATTCATTTGCTGACACGCATTAGCCTTATTTGTTGCATTGTTTTATCATCACTTTGCGTTTTCTTAAAAGGATCAAATCTGGAGGTTTTACCCTTGGCAAGATATTACTTAAACCTACACACAGCAGGGTAGCCCACTCAATCTTCTCTTTGCTCATTATCTTTTACATGCATCAATGTCATTTCCTCTAACAACAGACGGGATAGCACACAAAAACATCTAATTCAATTTACTTTGTAATGCAAATTTATATGAATAGAAAATGTTATCATGTAGATAAAATACATGTGAATTTTAAAAGAATCACATAAGCTTAAAAAATAGTACCCGACTTAGGAATGCCACTTTACTTGAAAGTTGAAATTAAAATATTCATAATTTTTGCAGCCAAAGATTGTAATGACACATTAACTACCCACCATGGAAAAAGTGTGTATTTTCAATAGCCTAAAAATTTGATTTTTGGTTACTACAATATTTACCTTGAATTCCTGTGTAGCAACTTACACCTTTTCTTAACAAGCTTAAGTTACCATGATACAATGCAATATGTACAGCAGGCTATTTTACAAAAGCCAAACTCCCATTTGAGCAGTCTCTATGTTCACTTGTCGTAAGTTAAAGAGTTTAACACCCACCCTGCAACTGACAATGTACAGGGCCCCCCATACCTGCACCCACCCCTCCAGAATTCTAGGGGCTTACAGGAACTGAGTAATAAGATCGGGCCTATAATGACAGTCTGTTTGCTCCCCTGCAAATTATGATTTACCATTTTTTGCATCCTGAAAAATTCAGGCAGGAAATATAAATTTAAGTGACAGTACTGTAGCTAAATCCAATACCACATAGATTTCATCTACAGAGAACTACTTTGCAACACATGATAAACTTGTTCTAGATGTGGCTTAATATGCCACAATAATATAACAGGTGTCAAAGTTTGTGAAAACCCATGAGACAGTTTTCAGACTTTTAGGAAATTGTACCAGCCCAAGAACCACGAGATGAATGAAAGCAAATCATTTGTTTACACAGGAAGTAAAACCTACTGTCTAAACACCACGAGTAGACTTCACCTCATCACTTAAACCTGTTCACTAGAAATCACTTCTGGTGCATGAGCTTCTTACAAGAGGCATCCTTCTGTAAGTATCCTGTTAATTCTGTACCGATGTTAGTCCTGCTAATTGCTGCATGCCTTTGTATTGCTGCATTTACCTCATGTTACTAGAAGCAGTTTGTAGGTTT
Organism: Antrostomus carolinensis; assembly: GCF_000700745.2. Taxonomy (NCBI): domain Eukaryota; kingdom Metazoa; phylum Chordata; class Aves; order Caprimulgiformes; family Caprimulgidae; genus Antrostomus; species Antrostomus carolinensis. Next base: position 141 of record NW_010300547.1, on the reverse strand, counting down.
TTTTCCCCTCCCCACTGTAAAACTAAGCATATGAAGATAAGCAAGCTTAACGTCCGTACTCAAGAGATCCCACATGTTCAACAGTTAAAACTACAGTGTCCACGCGTGGGCTCCCACTCCGCCGTCCCAGGCTGTGCAGCC
>NW_010300546.1:0-331 GCF_000700745.2 Antrostomus carolinensis | reverse complement strand
GAGTTGCCTGTGCCCATGGGGTGCCCGTGACCATGGGGTGTCCATTCTCCTGGGGTGCCTGCACCCATGGGGTGCCCATGCCCACAGGTTGCCCATGCCCATGGGGTGCCCTTAGGGTGTCTCTGGGGTTTTGATGCCCAGGAGGTGCCTGTGCCCATGGGTTGCCAGTGACCATGGGGTGTCTGTGGGGTGCCCATCCCCATGGGGTCCTCATCCCTGCAGGGTGCCCATCCCCATGGGGTGCCCGTCCCCATGAAGTGCCCATCCCCGTGGGGTCCCCGTGGCAGAGGGGACTGGGCAGGGGCTGGCATGGTGACTCACCCCCACCTTC
>NW_010300545.1:2613-5562 GCF_000700745.2 Antrostomus carolinensis | reverse complement strand
ACATGCCATCACAGCCCACTGCAGGGGACCTGAAGGGAATGGTGCCTTGCTGGGGGGTCCACCCCCTTCTCCAGCCCATCCTGTCCCAAGTGCCCAGCTTAATGGAGGTTCCACTACATCCTCTGGGAAACACCCTTCCAGCCACAGCTGGGGACCACCGTGCTCAGGACACCAAACTGAAACCATTCCCTGGGTGGGCATCACCCTCCCTGGCACACACACAGCACTCAGGTTGGCACTCACACAGCACCAAAAGCAGCCATTGGCTCAGCACACCATGGTGAGGAGCACCCAGCTTTATTTTCCCAAGCCGAGGTGGTTGGGTAGGGAGGAGCAGGGGGCTGGCACATGGTTTCCCCTTCAACCCTAGATGAAGCGCTTGTTCTCCTCCTGGTAGTCGTAGGGGTCTCCAGCGAAGGGCAGCGGTGGTGGGTGGTTGTAGATGCCCATGAGGAAGATCCAGAGGGTGCCCAGCACCAGCGTGGGGGTGATGAGGAAGAGGCAGAGGCGGTCCAGGGTCCGGGCCACACGGTTCCAGTTGTCCTTCTCCTGGGGAGGGAGCCGGGCTGTGGGTGGCACAGTGGGCACAAGGAGCCACTTCTGTGTCCCCCATGCCCATGGACCCCACCTCATTGTAGCTGTTTTTCTCCCGCATGTGCTTGACGATGAAGTTGGCGTTGTCAACAATGGGTTTTATATGCTCGTAGAGCTGCTCCTCGCCCGCATCCATGCCTACTGGTGTCACACCTGGGGGTGAGGAGGGCAGTGAGATGGGCTCCGAAGGGTAGTCACCCTCCAGAGACCCCCACTCTGCCACCCTCCCCTGTGTCCCCATGGAGGGTCCAAGGCTCACAGGCAGGCGTGACGCGGCTGGCCAGCCCGTGCCGTTCCGACTGCTTCTCGAACATGAGCTCGCTGCGGGACTTGACGCTGAAGTACTCCTCCGCCTTGGCAATGTACCCGGCCGAGCTGCAGCGTCGGATGCGTGGGGCACCCGCTGGGCTCTCCGCTGGCTGTGACATGCCCAGCAGGCGGGGTAGGATGTCCAGGAAGACCTGGGACATGGGAAGGGATGTCAGGTCCCTTGGCCACCCGCTCAGTGCAATATCACCTTGTCCTCATCTTCTGCCCCCAACCTGGATGTACAACCCCTTGGAGTGGAACGGATGGGACACCCTGATGCAATGCCAAGGCTGTGTTGTCCCACACATGTCCCTCCATGCCCTGTACGCACCAGGTCACCTACCGCAGCCCAGCACCGTGCTCACCTCTTTGACCCAGTCGGACATGATGTGGGTGCTGGGGGTGCGGAAATGGAAGTTGAGGACCACAACACAGATCACCACCACGGCTGTCACCAGCAGCATGATGAAAAGCAGGTACCTGTGGGGGGCATGGACCTGGGGCTGGCATTGCTACAGGGGTTCGGCAGAGGCATAACTGCCTTCTGGCACCCCAGGGACCCCCCAGCACCTCTCCTGTGCCCCATGGTGTCCAGGACTCACTTGCCAATGAGGGGGATGGCATGGGAGGTGGCAGGCAGGCGCTGGGAGATGAGCAGGAGGAAGACAGACTGGGCCAGGAGCACTGAGATCACCAGGGTCATCTTCTCACCACCTGGAGAGCAGGTAAGCTTAGGGCAACTGCTGCCCCAGTTCCCCTCCCAGTTCCCCAGTGCTAGGACTGCCCTCCCAGTGTCTCATTGTACACTGCTCCATGTAGGGTTTTCTATTATGGGGGTACCCCAGGGTCCCTGTACACAGGGTATCCTGTGCCCAAGTGTGCCCCTGCCAGGGTGCCTGGCTGGGATGATGGTGTCCAACATGGAGATGTCCCTGTAGCAGCATGTCCATGTGCTGGGCATTTTGGAGTCCCCATGTCCCAGGACCTGGTGCAGGTGTGAGACATGGAGATGTGCCATGGGGTGAGCTCTGTGCCTGGCACAGATGCCACGGGGCTCACTTACTGTCGGCAGGCAGGTAGAAGACAAGGATAGCCATGAAGGCAATGAGGATGCAGGGCGTGACAATGTTGATGACGTAGAAGAGTGGCTTGCGCTTGATGATGAGGTAGAAGGTGATGTCCTGGTGCTCGCTGCTCCCGGGGGGATTCTCGGGGTGGATATTCTTGCGGGCTGGGCGGTGGATGATTTCCCATTCCCCGTTCTCTGTCAGGGCACGTGGGACAGTGCATGGCATGAGGGATTCCTGCCATGCCCATCCTCACCAGCCCCACCAGCACCCGGTTTCCCTGTCCTGGGTCTGGGTAGTTCCAAGCCTGGTGGGATGGGTGCCAGGGTGCCAAAGCCCTGGGTACTTGGGTGTCCCCATGGCAGGATAACCCAATGCTAGAGTGCCCCCAAGCCCTGCACAGGGTGTCCCACTGCCACAGGACATGGCAGAGAGCACAAACATTACCTGTGAAGCCTTCGGGGTCAATGATGATCCACTCCACTGGGTAATTCTTGCCTGTGTCCGGGTCACTCTCCTCCTTCAAGTGCATGCTGATCTCCAGGGCACTGTACGCCAGTGAGCTGGCCCACGGCCGGGGGGACAGACAGTGAGGGGCTGCGCCTGCTGCTTGGTACCCACCACCCCCCCCATCCTGAACTCCAGCATGATGGACTCAGGCCACTGAGTCACCTTCAAACCCCCACCTTGCTGTACCCCAAGAGCAAGGGGAGGTGCTGGCAGCAGCAGGCACTGCAGGCGGCTGGGTTGCCCACCCTGCTGCCTGGCCCTGCCATGGCCCGCCCTGCCCCCCTGCTGCCTGGCCCTGCCATGCCCTGCCCTGCCCCAGTCAGCCCCCTGGCACCTGAATTTGAGGGTGCAGTTCTGCCAGTCGAAGGGGAAGAAATCAACATTGATGGGGCAGGCGCTGCGGAAGATGGCGGGTGGCAGCCAGTAGACGTAGCCCGGGTCGGAGATGAGGACATTGGAGTAGTAGGCA
>NW_010300545.1:956-2434 GCF_000700745.2 Antrostomus carolinensis | reverse complement strand
GGAGCACCTCGATGTCCCCAAACTCAGACTTGTTCCACTGCAGTCGGTAATCGGTCCAGCCCTGACGGGGAGGATCCCCACGTCATCCCCTCACCATGCTGGGCCACCCTGATGCCCATGCCTTGGGGCACAACTGTTGCTGTGGCGCCTGTCGCCTACTCACGTGCTCCAGCCATAGGTTGGTGGTGAGTGTCTCATCCACCTCTTTCTGCAATGACAGTGTAGGGCAGTAAGATGCCAAGGCCATGACCAGCAGCCATGTCCCACCAGCTCAGGACCCCCAACCCTCACCAGCCAGAGTTTGAGGCAACAGCGCCACGGCTCCCTCACCCAGCCAGCCCCTTGGGTGAAGCAGGGCTGGAGGGCACCCAACAGCACTGCCCTTTGGGGCTCACCAGCGAGATGAGGTTGGAGAGGGTGAGGGCCAGGTAGACATCCACAACCTCATCAGTGGAGACGACAGGGCGCACCTCCTTGTCGTAGCCCTTCTCTTCAAAGAGGTAGTGGATGAGCCTCTCCTCCTGGTTCACGCAGAGCCCGCCTGGGGGTGTGGGATCAGGCAGACTGGGGGGGGACTGGGGGAGTTACTGGGCCCAGTGCCACCCCGCAGGGATGCTTGATGAGGACAGGGTGGTGTAAGGATGCAGGAGACAAGAGGAAGGCAGGACACTGTGTGTCTCTTCTGCACAGGGGCATGGACATGGGACATGCAGGAATGACAGACATGTAAGGGGCATGTGGGCACACATGGGCGTGGAACAAGGACCTGGGCATGGACACAGAGGGACACACAGATGCAGACCCAGCACACACAGGGACACACAGACATGAGGCATTTGGGTACAGACGCAGTGGCACTGTGTGCATAGGTGGATGAACACAGAGGCACGTGTGGACACGGACACATGGACATGGACCCAGCATAGGCAGGGACACGTGGTCATGGATGTGGTGCCAGCATGCACGTGGGCAGACAGGCACATGCAGGGCTACGCAGACACAGTGGCACTGCGCACGGACAGGTGGACTCATGCTGGCACACAGGGACACAGGCTCCACTGTGCACAGACAGACAGACAGACACATAGGCCAGGCAGGGACTCAGCTCCAGGTGGCACAGCCAGGATGGAGGTGCAGGGGATGTTCAGTGATGGGACTCTGCCAGGCAATGCCCAAGATGCAGCCGTGGGGACACTTATGCCCAGCTTGGACTCTGCCACCATCACGCCCCACCAACCCCACTGAGGGGGCCCAGAACCTCCCAGCAATGGGACAACCCCCCTGCCCAAGACTCACCCGACAGCACCAGTGCCCCGAGCAGGGCCAGCCACGCGGGCAGGTTCCCCATGCGGTGCCTGTGGTGCCCGCACACAGTGCCAGGCCCTGGCCACCTCCTCGCCTGGCCCAGCCAAGCGGACGTCCGGCTGCTGTCCAGAGCGGAAGATGGATGGGGGCAGGGGGCGAGGGGGGAGGGGGGC
>NW_010300545.1:355-902 GCF_000700745.2 Antrostomus carolinensis | reverse complement strand
TGGCCAGGCACAGCTGGCCTTGCTGGCCCCAGGGGTGGTGTCAGCCCATCACCCTGTGCCTGGGCACCCCAGCACGGGCATTGCTGGGTGCTGGGAGGAGCGGTCCCCTCCTCACTGCTTGGCAGCCCCAGGGATGCTGACTGGGGGCAGCAGGCTCGCCACGAGCAGGAGGGGTTGGTACCCACCGATGCCCAAGCACGGGGATGGCACTACCCTGGCACTCACCACTGGGCCAGGGCATTTTCAGCCCCTGCACTGGCAGGAGGTTTCATGTGGGTCCCCAGTGGGGTGGCACTGGGGTGGGCACCGGTGCTGATACATGGGTGCTGTGGTGGGCAAGAGGGGTGCCCAACCCCAGGGAGGGGGGGGGCCTGGGGAGTCTGTGCCAAGCTGGGCACAACACTGATGCCAGGGGTAGGAACCAAGGCTGTGGGCATTGCTTTGGGGTACAGGGGAATGGGAAGGGGGATGCCGTGGGATGTCATATCCCCCGTGGAAAGTCCCCCCCACTGACACCCACCTTGCTGGCACAGCACTGGCTTCACAC
>NW_010300545.1:0-233 GCF_000700745.2 Antrostomus carolinensis | reverse complement strand
TCCCAGGGGAGAGGAGGGCTGTGACCCTGGCTGAGGTGCTCCAGGTGCCCCTCAGTGCTCCACTGCCCTGGGGAGCTCAGGCAGTGCTGGTGGGAAGAAGGAAACTGAGGCACGATGGAGGACAAAAGGGTGGAAGAACCAGGGCCGGGGAGGGACCTGTGTTTGAAGGACATGAGAGCCCCCTGCCCCAGCACCCTGTCCCCGTGCTGGCATGGTGCCCCAGGATCACTGTT
>NW_010300544.1:16951-20558 GCF_000700745.2 Antrostomus carolinensis | reverse complement strand
TATATATATATATATATATATATAAAACCCTTTAGTTTAATATAGGTTCACCGGAGTCAGAATTCGATTTAAAAAAATGTTCTTTATAGCATCCCTTGGTGGACTCTGCATCTTTTTTTAGCTATACAGTCTGGCCAGTACAAAGAAAGTAAAGTACTGATGTGTAGGTGTCATCTTCTGACTTGATTAGGACCAATACACATTTATGATTTCAGTGCATCACGTTTCTTGGATTAGTACCACTATGATGTTAAGTTAGTAGTGGAAAAACAAGTCCCAGTAATATCCACAACCAAGATATTGATAACATTATGGGATTGGTTGCATGTTTTTACATATTTTTTCTCTTCTTTTTTGCTGGTGCCTGTACTCATTTGTCCAAACCATTTGGTTTCACTTGACACTGTCACAGGGAAGGCAAAGTATGCACCTAGTTGCATTAATTTTTCGCTGAGTTTGGTGAAAAACAGCTGCTGGAAATCATATCCGAGGTTCAGATTTTGTTGAGAATATTTTTCCTTCATTAAAAGAAAAAAAAATCTGGACTTTATATATTCATCTAACCTAACTTTAGATACCTACACCAAAGATGTACAAGGTAGTTTTAGGTGTTGATCTATGGACAAGCATAATGAACCTTCATCAGGGAGCCCATGGGAATGATCATAGCCCTCCATGTTTTCTCTAAAGAATTCTTAAGCCAGGCAGGCATCTCAGCTGTTGTTTCAAAGGGGTCTCTTTTTTTCTGCGAAACTTTTAAATTCTGTCATGTATCAATATATTGGAGTTGAAACATCTCAGTGTTGACAAGAATCTACTGTGAAACTTTGAGTCCATCCACTGTTAACCTAAGTTAATACAGACTGTACTTTTCCTCACCTTGACATTACTGCATTCATGAGGTTTCCATGCATCATTAAAGTTCTGTTGAAATTGGTGAACTGTTCTACCATTTTAAACGTTTCTACGTTTCTTTATTTTTTTTATTTTATTTTTTTTTAGTATTTCAAAGCTTTGTAATAATCTTGAGCCCTCAACTTTGCAAATATTTTTTTTTTTCAGGTTTTTGTCTCAGTTGTATCCATAATATTAAAATATTTAGATTTCTATCTAGTTCTTTATACTCTAGGTGTTAACAGTGATGAGAGAAAGAGAAAGCAGATACATTTGATACTAGTCTTTGTGTTCAGATATCAAACATCTTGCTCTCTCAAATAAGAAATCTACCAAATATCTGTGGTCTATCAATTGCTTTGGAAAACAAGTCCTGCTATTGACTGAGAATTAATTTGAAGTATTTTTCTACCAGGGTGTTCAGAATAAATGATCTTCATAGAATCTAATGGTCTTAAGTCCAGTTTATTTTTCTTCAAGATTTGTATACATTTTATTAGAGTAGTATGATTTCTTTAGAACTTTTGAAATCAATGAGAAATTTCAGGATTATTTCACATTTCCAACTATCACCATAGAACTCTTTTCACATTGTGCTTTCACACTACAAGGCACACTTGTTTTTCAGTGTTTTATCTGCTCTCTTGTTCTTTGCCTCTCCACAGTTTTTATTTTTCTTAGTATTCTTTTCTAGTGCTTTTCTTTGGCTAGCTTCCATGTCTTTGACTTGAAGTACTGAAGCTTGAATTCCATTGTGCAGCTCATTTTTCCTCCGTTCTAGTCTTTGCCTCTGTGTCTCATAGATACTCAGTTCATCTTGAGATTTCTTTCTTGGATTTATTTTCAGTTTGGCAAAGTTAAGATTGTGGTTGTTCTTGATACGACTGTTCAATGTGCTTTTACATTTGTTTGAATATAATCTATTTGATTTTCTGATTCACCATCTGGCGAGTTTGTATTTGTTAGGTAACATGAAGTTGGAAAGAACTAGGCTGTTCACTAAACACAAATCAATGTGTTTCTCATCATTTTGATGACAGTTTCCTTCCAATGCTTCCCCACTGTTCCATCCATTTCTTGGTTGTAGCATCCTAAACAGACATTTAGAGGAGGTAAATCATGTTTTGGTATTCTTTCAAACATGGAATGGGGAAAAATGTGGAAGATACCTTTGTTCCTTCTGGTTATGTTTCTGTGTGAGGTGATAAGATAGCTCAATTGACATCCTCCACAACCAGTTGTTGAGTTTGGAATATATATTGTATTTGTTGTACAAAACTGACAGGAGGTTAGCTGTATGGCACTGTGAATGCAATTTTCTTGAAGATCTTTTTGTCACTGAAGCATATATATAGAAAATGGAGATACCTGAAAAATATTCTATCTACACCACCTATTCATTATCACTAATGGCCTGGATTCCTATCTATAATTGTTCAACACACTTTCCTACCGATAATATAAATATTTTGAGGAATCTGCTTTTTCGAGGTTCTTAGGTTTGCTTGGTTTGTTTTGGGGTTTTATGTTTGTTTGGGGTTGTTTTGTTTTTTTTTGTTTTGTTTTGTTTCTGGAGCTTGATTATAGAGTAGGGATTCATTAGGTTCTTGTGAGTGGCCATAATTTTTTCCCTCACATGTAACTGGCAAAATTTTTAGAAGTGATAACTTAACTTCACATTTGCACACATTTACATTTATCTAAGCTTAGGAAAGCAAATAGAAAAAGTAATCTCAACAACACAGCAATTATTTTATAATATTGTTGTACATTGGTATAGCATAGCTAAATATCTAAAATTATTTAGAGCAAATTTCAACAACATTGCTCATGAGCTCATTCAAAAGAAAATAAAATTTTATACTACTTGCACATAACATAGAATCACTGAAACATAGAATGGTCTGGGTTAGATGGGACCTTAAAGATCGTCTAGTTCAAATCTTCCTGCCATCAGCAGGGACACCCTCCACTAGACCAGGTTGCTCAAAGCCTCATCCAACCTGGCCGTGAACACTTCCAGGGAGGGGGCATCCACAGCTTCTTTGGGCAACCCCACAACAATTGTGGCAATCTCACAACATTCTTGTAGAAAAGCTTAGAAGGTATGAGATTGATGAGTGGACGGTGAGGTGGATTGAGAACTGACTGAATGGCAGAGCTCAGAAGGTTGTGATCAGTGGCACAGAATCTAGTTGGAGGCGTGTAACTAGCAATGTTCGCCAGGGGTTGGTACTGGGTCTGGTCTTGTTTAACATCTTCATCAATGACCTGGATATAGGGGTAGCATCCACACTCAGCAAGTTTGATGATGATACAAAGCTGAGAGGAGTGGCTGACACACCAGAAGGCTGTGCTGCCATTCAACGAGACCTGGACATGCTGGAGAGTTGGGCAGAAAGGAACCTGATGAGGTTCAACAAGAGCAAGTGCAGAGTCCTTCACCTCAGGAGGAATAACCACATGCACCAGTACAGGCTGGGGGCTGGCCTGCTGGACGGGAGCTCTGTGGAAAAGGACCTGGGTGTGCTGGTGGACAGCAGGTTGGCCATAAGCCAGCAGTGTGCCCTTGTGGCCAGGAAGCCAAGTGTCCTGGGGTGCATTAAAAATTGCGTGGCCAGCAGGTCAAGGGAGGTTCTCCCCCTCTACTCTGTCCTGGTGAGGCCACATCTGGAGTACTAAATCCAGTTCTGGGCTCCTCAGTTCAAGAGGG
>NW_010300544.1:16403-16919 GCF_000700745.2 Antrostomus carolinensis | reverse complement strand
CACAGAGAAGATGAGGGGCCTGGAGCATCTGCCTTATGAGGAGAGGCTGAGAGAGCTGGGACTCTTCAGCCTGGAGAAGAGAAGATTGAGAGGAGACCTTATCAATGTCTATAAATATATGAAATGTGAGGGCCAAATGGATGGGGCTGGGCTCTTTTTGTTGGGGGCTGGTGACAGGACAGGGGCAATGGGCAAAAAACAGAACACCGGAAGTTCCAGACAAACTTAAGGAAAAATTTCTTTACTGTGAGGATGATGGAACTCTGGAATAGGCTGCCCAGAGAAGTTGTGGTGTCTCCATCCCGGGACGCTTTCCTGTGCAACCTGCTCTAGGTGAACCTGCTTTGGCAGGGGGACTGGACTTGATGATCTCCTGAGGTCCCTTCCAACCCCTACCAGTCTCTGATTCTGTGATTCTGCGAACCTGTTTCAGTGTCTCACCACCCTCACAGTAAAGAATTTCTTCCTAATATCTAATCTAAACCTACCCTCTTTCAGTTTAAAGCCACTGCCCCT
>NW_010300544.1:0-15972 GCF_000700745.2 Antrostomus carolinensis | reverse complement strand
CCTGTCCTCATAGCAGAGGTGCTCCAGTCCTTTGGTCATCCTCGTGGCCCTCCTCTGAACTTGTTCCAGTTGGTCCATGTCTTTCTTATGGTGAGGGTCCCAGAACTGGACACTATAGTCCAGGTGGGGTCTCATGAGAGTGGAGTAGAGGGGCGGAATCACCTCCCTTGACTTGCTGGCCATGCTTTTCTTGATGTAGCCCAGGATACAGTTGGCCTTCTGGGCTGTCAGTGCACATTGCTAGCTCACGTTGAGCTTCTCATCCACCAGCACTCCCAAGTCCTTCTCTTCAGAGCTGCTCTCAATCCGTTCTCTGCCCAGCCTGTATTTGTGCTGGAGGTCGCCCTAATCCACGTGCAGGACCTTACACAGGCCCACCTCTTAAGCCTGTCAAGGTCCCTCTGGATGGCATCCTTTCCCTCCACTGTGTCGACTGAACCACACAGCTTCGTGTTGTCAGCAGAGTTGCTGAGGGCGCACTCAATACAAGTGTTCATGTTGCTGACAAAGATGTTAAACAGTGCTGGTCTCAATACCAACCCCTGAGGGACACCACTCATCACCAGACTTTGCTTGGACACCAGGCTTTTGACTGCAACTCTGAGTGTGACCACCCAGCCAATTCCTTATTCAGAAGGAAATAAATTGGAAAAAAGGCACATATCTTTAAGTATGTATTGTACTTATTATCTTATTTCTGTTTCAAAAGAAGGTATTTGAAAGTCCACTGACATTTTTTCATAATATGATAAGAGTTTTCTCACAACTGTTGTTGCTTTCTACTTAAGCTGAATGTCAGTGAGATTGTGGGCAAGAAATCTGTTGAATTCTAATGGATATGGTTTCAGACTGCTACATGCTTCCCTCAGGAGAGTGTACTTAATGCAGTGGCCTTGTCTTCCCTTGTCCTACCTTCTTGTGTCATAGTCTCTTCAGTTAAAGAGTTGTGCTCCTAGGAATGCTTGCAAAGCAAGTTCCACTGTGGTAAGCATCAAAATAAAGGTTTTTTTAATTACTTGAAAGCAGTTTCTGAATCTGAGGAAAAGTTGATGTCATTGTCCATTGTGTCCATGGAGACACAGAAAACCACTTCAAGCTATGATGGCCTCTAGTTCAAGTGAATTAAGCGTGAGAGAGAGAAGTGGATTTTTGTACCCTTTGCCACAGGATGTTCATTTTTGTGCTTCTTCAGTTTTAAAATATGTTAAATTAGTGTATAAAACATTCAGCACATAATATTACACCCCTTTCATTGAATTCATTAAAACAAGTTGCTAACAAATAGGAGCAAAGAACCAATTAAGAGGATGTTACAAAACAAGATAGAGGGAAGACATAACCTGGTCAGGAATTGTAAGTGCAAAACCAACAGCCACAAGTAAAAACTAAGGGGTGAAAGGATCACTGAAATATTTTTAAAAAGGTTTAATTTGAAATTCTATCAGTTATACATTATTGGCTCTACTGTGGTGCAGAAACACAGGAGGGGTAACATGAACTGCCTTATTTGTAATACAACAAATTACAATACCTCCAGGGTGTATATCATCCAAACAATTTTATTTTGGCCCTCATTGCTCCATTTGCTGAATGTCAGCACCTTGTTGCTTTACCAGCTGGATTGGTACAAAAGATCATGCTATTAATATAGGTCAGTCATCCTCAGAGTTGTTGACCTTGCTCCATGTGATCCTCATTTGAGCTGAAGGAGGACAATCTTGCACAAGCCAAAGCTATCAATTTCAACAGGGACAGGATAGCACTTAAAGAAAATAACCCTCTCCACAGGTCATTGACTATTTTACAGTGCTAAGTATCACACAATTACCTTTAAGAGACATAATATCAAACTTTACATGTAATTAGTGGTTTAATATATGCAATACATATTTAAAGGTATGTGCCTTTTTTCAAAAGTTACTTCATTCTGAATTTGACTGTGTTAATTTTGTGTGAAAACAAGGACTTGTAGTCTGAAAAAGATTCAAAATGTTCTAAAACTTCCTCAATATACTGCTGAAATAAAATTCTAATTCCAACCTCTACAACAAATTCCACCTTGTATTTTCTGACAGTTCCAACCATTGCAGCCCTAAAGGGGATTTAAAAAAATAACTATAGTCATAATAAAGAGTTATACTCCCTTCTGGGAAAATTACTCGTCCCACAATCACTAAAAAGTTGGAATTTAAAGAATAAATATCAAGTATATTTCAAGTTCTGGTTTTTAGGCTGCTTTTTAAATGATAAATAATACAAACTCTGTGGATATGTAATAGTGCAAACCAATATTCTTAATGGTAACTCTGTGTTTAAATATTTCTCTGTCTTTTTAGCAACCTTGTCAGATATTTTCTATTTCATCAGCCTTTTGCGGATGTTAGTCATGTACTGACATGTTCACACTTCTATACAGAGAAGCATCTTTTCCTTTTCTATTTACATTCAGCATGTAAAATAAATGTAAAATAAATCCTTCCTTACCTATAAAAAATAAAAAATGGGGAAAAAAATCTAGGAAAATTTGTTTTAAAAAACATAGTTCAGCTGTGAAAATAAACACAGAAATGAGACAATATTAAATATTTTGTGAAACTGAATAAATTTGCCATACTTACTTTAAAAATATATGCATCCTATTTTATCACCTTTGTAAGGTAGATATATACTGCATGAATGTTAAATTTTAAATATAAAATAGAACAAAGGGATTTCAGGTAGACTTAGCCTCTTAAATCACTTAATTCTAAAAATATGTCTGAGGAAGCATATAGTTATTGTCACATAACTTATATAACCTCAGTAGGCTCAACTCTTCTATTTACTTCACCCAGAAGGAGTTACACATGCATACATTCAATATCTCAAATTATTAAATATATTGTATTGGGTCTGGCTGGGCTGGAGTTTATTTTCCCCGCGGCAGCCCTCAGAGTGCTGTGTTTTGTATTGGTGGCTCGAGGGGTGTTGATAACACCCCAGTGTTTTGGTTACTGGTGAGCAGTGCTAGCACAGCACCAAGGCTGTCTCTCCAACATTTCCCCCAGTAGGCTGGAGGTGGGGAAGGTCTTGGGAGTGGACACAGCCAGGACAGCTGACCCAAACGGACCAAAGGGATATTCCATACCATATGACGTATGCTCAGAAATAAAAGCAAGGGAAAAGGAGTGGGAGGGGAGGGCATTCGTTACTTCCGTTTGTCCTCCAGGAACCGCAACGCGTATGCAAACCCTGCTTCCCGGGAAGTGGCCAAACATCGCCTGCTGATGGGAAGTAGAGAATAAATATTTTGTTCTTTTGCTTCTGCGCGCGCAGCTTTGCTTTGCTTCTATTAAACTGCCTTTGTCTCAACCCACGAGTTTTTTTCTCTTGTGTTCCATCTTATCTTCTCCCCTGCCCAATTGAGGAGGGGGAGTGATAGAGCGGGCTTTGGTGGGCATCTGGCCTCTAGCCAGGGTCAACCCACCACATATATTTAGGGCTTTTTTTTAACATTTGTGCTTATTAGTTATTATTGTTTACACTAATAACATGGCTTTATTCTAGGATAGCTTGAGAAAAATAACTGCTACAGTTAGATAGAACTGATGATCCTACTGAGATCTAGATTTCTCAGGAAGTGAAAGCAACTTATGACAAAGCATCAGGTAAACATGACATGAGAATTTTAGAACATTTTGAATCTTTTTCAGTCTACAAGTCCTTGTACAGCAGACTGAGGAAAAGACATAAAACTTATCTAGGATTTACTAACAGAGTGAAGACTTTTAAGATTTTTCCTTCAGTCACAGAAAAAAAGTATACATGCATGATTGAGCCAAGCTGTAAAGAGTACAGCCAGAACCCTGTCTGAGTCATTTAATTGCCTCTGTGCCAAAGTACCAGTGAAAGATTTTGGGAATACTGTCTGTCTTCTGTCTTAATAATTAAAGTTCTATGCCACATATAGTATAAAAACTTCCCATGTGTGTATAAAATTTGACATCTAAATTACCTGAGTGTGCAATCCCAAAAAAGGTTTCTATGCGCTTTAGTGCAGGTAAGTCTTGACTTCTGGAGTGATCTAAGATTGGTGACACAGGAAAAAGAGGATAAAGACTCTGAAGTGCCCAAAGCTGTGTGTTATAACTGTTTAAATAGCCACAAAACAAAGACCACAAATCTTAGAGGTGAGACAAATAAATATTTGTAATTCAGAGCTCAATGAGTGTCATACAGCTGCAGAAAGCAAGATACTGTGTAAGAATATGAGAGGCCTTGGGGAATACAGATAAAAGTTGACACCTGAACAATAAGAGCTTAGCCTGATTCAATCCATTAAAATCAAAAGATGTTTCGGACTAAGGCCTAAGAGAATAAAAAACAGTATCTTATTAAAAAATCAATATTTTTTATTCTGCAATCTATTTTGCCAGCTGTGTGGTTTGGACAAGAGTAGGCAGATGATCCTGAGAGGTCATAGGTAGTATTATTTGGATGTACAATTTATCTGGAAAAAAGAGACTATAATAAAAGTCTGAAACATAATTTTTTCATAAAATATACAGCTTTTTGGATATATAAGTAAAGTAAGAGGAAGAATATTTCTTTTTATTTTTTTCCCACTGTCTGTGGGAAAAGAAATATTCTTCCTCTTACTTTACTTATATATCCAAAAAGCTGTATATTTACTTCAAAATAAAGGAATTGCTCTAACATTATGCTTTTGAGATAGGCTATAGAAAGGACGCATTTTTTTTCCTTGCAGTGGAGTCTTTAAATTTTGAAAAAAAAAAAAAAAAGACCAAATAAAGTTTCCTGGAAAAAGCTGTGAAGCCATCTCGTCAGAAATGTTATCTAGATACAGGGAAAATATCTATATGAACTCTCTCATTTATCATTAAGGACTGCAACTGCCATTACCTTACTGGTTTGTTAAAGGTATATATTTACTGTTATTGTAGAAAGTTATTTCTCTGAACATATATGTGATAGTTCCATGGGGCTAACCCTTGGCTAGCAGCCAACACAGCCCTTCGCCCACTGCCCCCCACCCCTAGGGGTCAGGGGAGAGGATTGGGGGGCAAGGGTGAGGAGACTCGTAGGTTGAGATAAGAACAATTTAATAACTCAAATAAAGTAAAACTTAAAATAATAATAATAACAGTAATAAAATATGCAAATGAGTGATACCCAGTGCCATTGCTCACCACCAGACAACCAAGCCCGGCCCATTCCCAGATAACGATCAATGAGGAGTAACAATCCCAAACTGAAACCACAATCCCGAAGAGCGAGAGCCCGAGTGAAAGCCAGAGAGCTAAAAGAGGAAGACAACCTCACTAATATACTGGATATGACAGGATATGGTATGGAATATCCCATTGGCATACCCAAATGCCAATTTAGCTTATTAATTTAAATATTCCTCACCCCCTTAGATCTTGTACTTGTAGACTAACAGAACACAAAGTCCTTCACTTCCAGTGACCAAAATGCAAACACTGGTATCAGTGTTTCTCTCATAACAAATCCCAGGCTGAAAACAAAACACAACACTATTCTAGCTACTAAAAAGAAACCCAGTTCTGTTCTGGCTAAAACCCAGGACAATATAACACAGTAATATGTTTACTTACCTATAACTAAATTAAGAAAATATGGGTAGTTGAAATCATACTAGAGATATGCAAAGTAGACTGTGAGGGAATCTGTATAAAGTGTATTCAAAACACGAAACATTTATTAAAACTTCGCTAAAGTTATTGTGCATAAAATCATATTATTATATAATGATTTTCATATTAAAATCAAAATTATAGATTTTAAAAACTAGTTCCTGAAGGACAGTGGATCAGTAGTGTCACTACATTACCTATTAGTATCTAATACTGGAAAAAAAATATACAGACTATCAAACTAAAGGCAAAACTTTTTTATTAATGACCTCTCTATAACAAACACTCATTTAGGCAAATGGCACCTTCTCCCACAGGCAGTCAAGATAATTTAGTTGTATGAATGGTACTTTAAATGTTGGCATAAACAATTTCCTTGACTGGTATCTATAATTAAATGCAACTGAAGTTTTGACAAAAGCGTTCCTTGTCTGTGCTATGTCCCTTCTACTCAAGAGCTGAACATGTTGCTTAATGGACAGTATTTTTACCACAACATTTTATGGACAAGACTCTGACTTTTCATGAATATCTAAAACAATTTTCCAAAGTCAGGACACAAAATACATGTATTCAGGTTTTTAAGCTCATTACACTACTAATTACACTAATTACACTACTACTGTTTAGAAATAAAGTGTCAGTTCAGACATCCTTCTAACATCTTAATTTGTCCTCTGTTGTCCAACTACAATACATTCCATTGATTAGTATATAACAACATTTGTTCATACCGTTTATGAGGAGCTTTATGATCTGGAAGCTACAAGATGGAATTTCCATGGAGAATGTAAAATTTTGTCTTTTTGGTGAATATTATAATGAGTGAAATTTTTTAGCAGAATATCACTGTCTAATTGCTACAAATACTCAGCACTAAAATTCATCATTTAATTCCATGCCTCTGCTAGACTTCGTTATGCAAGCATCTCTTTAAGTTAGATATGTCTTTTACTCTGTATGTTCTATAGTGAAAATAATCTCTTTGGTCTTAAAAAAAAAAAAAAAAAGCTTGAGGAAACCTTAAGAGATATGATAAGTGATATGCATGAACAGATATCAACAAAGTCCATGATTCTACCATTTTTTTCCTTAAAATTTTAGCCTACTGTAATTCATACCACGCAACTTAAAAAAATTCTGGACCAGCAAAGTCGATACTCAGCTAAACTTTACAAAGAAAACAGTATGAACACCCAGATAGTAAAAGCTGCGCATTTATGGCAAGTGGCTTTTGTCCATACCCAGTAGTGGTCCATGGAGATTCAGTATAACAACCTCTCAAACTATTGCTTGCTTAGAAATATATGTATTTTCTGAAAATGTAGCAAAACGATATTAAAAACTGCTAATATTTCTTGCAGCACTAAGTACACATGGTGGTTGACACAAGTGTATCTAACATCCCATGAGGACACTAGGTTAAATATTAACCTACTTGAACTGAATGTAATTCATATGTGGTTGGTCTACTGCTTATATCTATTCAATACGTGAGAGCAAGACATCAGATACTATTGAATAGTGACAATGTGATTAGCATCAAGGTCAAATTTTCTGAGAGGGCAAAATGAAACAGGAGCTGAAATATAATTCTGAAGGCAGTGGTGCCTAAAAACATAAGTCACTTTAAAAAAATTGCAATCTCAAACCATGTGAGAATTTTATTTTTAGTCAGACTAAGGTAGAATTATAGATACAAAAGTGACTTTAAAAGGTCACTTGTCTCATTCTCCTGCCTTAAAGTCAACTACGCTTATGACATTTCTGATGTCTTTGGCCTAATATTGAGCATCCAGTGACAGAAATTCTATAATAACTGGTACATTACAATAACTTATGGTAATATTCTCCCTAATGTTTCTCTCTCTTAAATGATGTACCCGTGTATATCATCTCAATTTTACAGGGTTTGCAGTGTCCCTTAGCATTTCTTGATTGCTACGGTGTTCATAATTATTAAACAGTGTTTATGAAACTATGCATTTAAATTAACATTTAAATAATAGAAACTTTAATTGGAATCTACAATTCTTTCATTTAAGCTTTTTTTTTTTTTTCTATTCCCTTCCATGAATATCTTAATCTTAATAAGCAAGAACCTTACTGGACCTTGAGTTTTTAACCTACAGTAAAAGACATGAAAATGCACTTTGAGCATATATCAGTGGAATATAGCAAACTGTTCCTGTCTTCTGCACAAGAAATGGAACTGAAATCTTGGAGTATAAATAATGGGTTTTTTAATAGAAAAATATTTTCTAAATTATAGAAGTTTGATTTGTGATAAAATTTTGACATTAAAAGATATCGATAGATGTAGAGTAGATTTTGCAACAGCAAAAGCTTGTAAACATCCATCAGAAAGGGTAGAGGTTGATTGTGTAATCTGTTTTAAAATCCCAAGAGGCAAACATTTGAGAACTGCTGATGGACTCTTTGGTGTCTAGATTCTTCTTGTTGATACTACTTTCAGAGTCAGTCATCACCTGACTGAATACACATACCACAGTTCAAAGTTTTGAGACCTTTCACACTTTGATGTTGATAGTCTACTAGTCTTTGTCTAAACTCTTATGATCTAAACATTGTGCAGTAACAAAGTGGGGAATCAGAGATTAATACTGATTTGTTGCCCTAAAGATTGGAAAGCAATCTTGAGAGAAAAAATAAAAAGAAAACAAGAAGAAAAGGAAACTTTGGGACCATATGTGAAGAAATTATAATTTTATTTATACTTTCCAACACAATGCACACTGATACACAAGTTTAGATACAAATATTTTGCCTTTTTTAACAAAAGTTTAGAGATTTGACGTATGAATAATTTTTCAGCTACCATCAGTCAATACAAACAAATTAATCTCAGAAAACATTTGGAATATTTAGAATAATGTACTACTTTGTTGTGATAAATGGTTATCAGATACTTTTACGGCTAACATATGATTTTCTTCCCTTGTAAAGGAACTTTTTTTTTCCCCCTGAATTTATTTTCATCAGAAATAAACTTCCCTAGAAGTAAGTGACACATAACATTTTCTTTATCATTCACTCATTAAAAAAACATTTGATAAAATAGTAAAGATAATGTTGATTGTTTTAATCCTAGGGAAACAACTTGATTTAGGCTAGAAAAGAACTATAAAAATCTTTTCTAGTTTTTACTGGTATATCCAGTTGGATTTTCTTCAATATGATAAGCAACTTTCAGTTGTGTAGGATCAGGTTTTACCAGTGTCTGTATTAGACAAAGTTTTACTATTGTTTTGAGTAGAAGTATAAATCAGGTTATACATGGTAAGTGAGCAAAACACTTGCAAATCTTATTCTCACAAATGTGGCAACAATTTCAAGTTCATACTGCAGTACTTTTACAGCCAGGGTATTTTTCTTTGCGGTGGTCAAATAAGATGGACATTTTGTGGTTTAGGAACATACCCATCTCATTTCTCACACTTTTGAAGACTGCAAAACAGATTTCTATGGATCACCTTGGTAACCATTAATATTCTGAACTGACACAGAATCTCTCAATCACATGCTGTGATGATCGCATTTCACCTGAGAAATGTTCTCCTTCTGAACTGCAACAGATGTATTTTTAAGAATAATAAGCAGCAAAGTAACAGATGAATACACTAAGCAGCTTGCATACTGAAGATAATAATCTGAAGAAAAAAAAAAGAAGATAAAGATAAGAAATCTGAAGATTTCTTTGTACTCTTTCATTGCTTCATTAATTACTGAATGAGGAAACTGAAAGAATTTGAATGTGTGCTTACTTTCTATCTATGTTGTATAAACTGTATACACCTCAGAGAGGTGATAACCAGGAAAAAGAGAGAAAAAGTAATTTTATTTTATCAACTAGTTGCATAGTAAATTGTATATAGTGTGCCATTTCAACCTAAGGAACACAGACTACACGTTACACATGATGTTGTGGAAAGTCTGCACCTCAGCATTAGTGTCACACAGTACTAGAGTTGCAGTTTGCTTGTTATAGGCCAGTGATCCTAGATCTGAAACTGAAATGTGGTTGCCATTTTTCCATATGCTCTGAATAAAATCACAAGTTCCACAGCACTTTGAAAATGAGCTTATCATCCCCATTTTAGCAAAAAGGTATCTAAAGTCATGCTTTTTAGTGCTTTCTCCCTTGCATGCATTTCTCATAAAATGACACACTTTTGTCTGTATGAATTAACACAGTATAGTAAAACAGATGCAGTTATGACAATATAACCACAATGCTAATATGCATAAATTAAATATATAAACCATAATGAATTATCTTGTAATGATATTCAAATTAAGAAGGTGTTTCATAATGCTTCATATATGCATACATGTCTACAAAGGAATCTAAAAATACATTTAAAATCTAAAATATATCTAAAAATAAACAGACATTGTAAATGTTAAAGTTAACAATATCAGTGTGCTTTATTTTCTTTACCTTCTTGAAGAATGGTGAAACTGTAGCTCAGATATATGGATAAAGAATTATATATCATAAATAGCTTACTAAGTAATGAAAAAAAGTTTCTGTACAAGGGCAACATTGACCAAGGATGTTGTTTTAAAGGTCAGGCAATGTCTTCAGCCTTGCAATTGAAGCTACAGATCTATAAATTCTGTTATGCAATAGAATATTATTGCAATTTTAGAGTTAAATATACAATTATGAAGATTTTTAGTACTCTTGATAGAGTTCTTATAACTTATGTATGTATACTTTATTAAACAGATAGGCTATTAATAACAACTTAGCCCACCTTTCTAGGCAGGAAACTTATTTACATTCTATGATACTTAACTTACTTTTTGAAATCTTTCTACCTGTGTTGCGCAGTTCAAATAGCCTCCTGCAAGAGTTAGAAAGAAATAGCATCTGAAAGAAAATGTGTAAAAATCATACCCTTGTTTAAAATATCATATTCAAGAATATAGTCAAAGATGGATTACAACAATCTTTTAGTTACATTTTTAGGGCAGAGTAACATATCAGAAATGTTCCCAAAAGATCTGTCCATTGGGATCTTGCCACAGAACTTGGAACATTTTCATATTGTGCCAGCTGAAAAGCTTTTGCTTTAGTCTGTACCTTTTTTTTCCTAATGTTCAAGCTTTCTACAGGAGATAAGGATGCCAAGCTAACATTATACTTATGGTTTATTAATGAGATTTAACATACTGCAAATTGAGGGTGGAATTACTGAATGGAAAAGATTGAAGAAAAACAGCTGCATGTTAAAAATACCTTCTCCTTAATATTTAATTTTTTTATTATTGTGACCATATGTCTACAGTAAGGTCATATGGAGTTCATTCTTGTAAAGTTACATTACTATTTTAAACTACCTAATAATAATTGGCCTTTGTAAAAACAAATTAACACTTTGATGCTGAGTTAGGCTGAAATAGCTATTTAATAATAGGATTAATTTGAACTACAATGTAAATACCAGGATGGCTCTAAATAACAGAATACAATATGGACTTTCTGAGTATTAGGTCTGATAGGTTTGGAGTTGATTTCCATTTATGACTAGTTACAGAGTTTGTCCCCAAAATCCTCATTAGTTCTATAATTACTTATGGTACATAAAATCCTGAATTGTATATCATAAACAGGTTGAACTAAATGTAGATATGTGGCCCTTATATTTTCTAAAGTACTGTTAATTTAATTTTCATAAAAAAGAACTTGACCCATGAAACCCATTTCAGTCAAACTTATCGATATTTTTGTGGTTGACATTTGAATAACATAAAAAATGGAGTAATCTTATCTAACAGTTAAGTTCCTAATCTGCATATAAAGCAAGGATGCATAACTTGAGAAAGTATGGAAAACCTCTGTCCTTTCTGTAGAGAGAGTAATTAAACCACAGGAATTAACCTTATTCTTATCTTGAAAGTCAGCAAAAACCATAATTTTCAATATACATAATTTCACAGTGTATATTGATAGATATTTAGGGCAAATATTAGAGTTTTGGTGCATATTTTACTTAAAATATATGGAATACCAAGCTGAAGGAAAATGAAGATATAATAAAAAGATCAAAAATTGGTTTGATGAGAAAGAATTTCAGTGTGTCTAACTGCAGACGAAGAGGGCACAGCTGTAGAAGCTGAGACTGAAGCAATCATGAAAGTGAATGTTCTTTCAGAGAAGGCTGGACTGAATCACTCAAAAACATACCAGGTGCCAGACACTAGAGCATTTGCTGTAGTTACCAAGGCATTGAGAACTGCAAGGCATTGAGTCCCAGGCAGCTTTTTGAGGGGGAATCATAGTTGCAATAAAAGGCTATAAAACCAAGATGAAGCAGAACTACATAGATTTGAAAAAATCAACATAAAATGTGAAGAAAAGCGAATATATTAGAAAATAGTTTAAAAGCACCTCCCCTGACTTAGGAATCCAAACACTAATTTTAAAACAATGATATAATCTTTGATTATGCACTAAAGTTATACCAGCATAACAACAGTATTTTCAGGTTTTTTTTCCTCCATCCTACTTATAGTGTTAAAAATGTTCTTACACCATGATATATCCATGTGGAAGTCACCACAATAAGAGAAAGTCATGCATGTAATCAGTTCTGAAAATGTAAATCAATCTGCTTGAAAGAATACCATAAAATATCAAAATTTTCAAAGCTCAACAAAATCAGTGTATTTGCCATGCTTCAGAATGGAGGGCTCGGCAGGTGCACAGACACACAAGCTGGTTCTTGATAGACTCTTTTAGGGAAAGAAACTCTGCTTAATACGGTAGAGGAGCATGCACTGCAAGTTTGACTGCAGTCTCTGCTAAACAGATTAATTTTCCTCGGAGAAACAAGAACAGTGTTTTTCCTACTACCTTCATTTCTAGGCTGAGAGAGCTATGAATCTTGACTTCCTGAACCATAGAAGATATTGCATATAGAAATAAAGTATATAGAAATAATCCTTATTAACATATGCAAGCCTTAGGAAGGGAAATGCACCATTTCTTACTAGTCAAATCCAGCTGGCAGATTTTGAAAACCATTTAGATTAAGATTATTCTGAAGTACTTACCATCTCCCAAAAATTACATTGAGATCTTCCAATCTTACTTGAAGACAGTGGATTCCACCATAGAAATCTACCTTTAAAGACTGGCAATCTGTATTTTTTCCATCAAGCATTTAATTAAAAAATGGACATAAATGCCTAAATGTGTTCATGCTTGATTTCTCAGTCTTTACATGTGGTGATCAGTCTTCTAAGACTACAAACTGCTTTTGATAAAGTAGGATGAACTAAATGCCTTATCTCTCAAGCTCTCAATATCTCCATAATTCTTGACAGATGAAGCATCTTCCGGTGGTACCCCTGTATGCTGTATATTATGTCTTACTAGCAAGGCACAACAAATAAAGCAACTGTATTTTTCTTTTTTTCTATAATTTAGTTCTGTGCTTTGCAACAATTCAGGACATCCCAGACAACAAGCTGTGAAATGGCTTCATTTACGTGGTAAAGCTTCTATTCCGGTAGAATGTCTTGTGATGAACTAACAAGACTTCATGGGGAGTGTGGATGCAGGTCTGGTTCCTATGACTTCCTGCTCCTCTAAGAAGACTATTTAGAACAGGATCAGCATTGTCAGAATCCCATATCTGTAGTTTCAAGGTTTCTGGGAATTCCAATGACTTAAGGAAACCTCAAAGCTTTCTTTGAAACTTGTCTTTTCTTTTTACTAACCAACAGAACAGAGATGCTTCACCTTTGCTCATGCAAGAACCACTACTTCAGTTATTTCCCTGTTTGATGCTTAACTGTAATCCTCTTTTACATCTTAGAAATTCTATGTCTCAGAAACTGTGGTTGCAGAAATTATTCAGTAACATCACTAAACGTTCCTTGTTAAGCTATCCTATACCTTTTAAAAGTAGACTACCTTTGCAGTTCCCATGCCAAGAGTGTAAAAGCCTATGAAAGACTCAGTCTTCTAAGTGGAACAGTTAACTTCCACACTTGTACTTTAAGGAGGTAAATCTGCTGGGCATTTAGTGTCCTGAGCTTAAATATTCTCTGTTGTACTAGCAATTAAATCTTATTAACAATGTTAGCTAGTAGGACTTGTAACTTTTGAAGAACTACACCAAGTACTGTATTGGAAATCATGTTACCTACTGCAGACAATCAAAAGCAGTGTCTTAGTGATTATGAATGGCATTTCACTTAATTATCTTCATCTAGACAGGTTGCATAACATTCAATATTTCTTTTGCAAATGTTAATTTGAGACATTAAATGTGAGTACTGAAGTTTTACATGAAGGAAGTCAGAAGCTAACTCAAAATCTATGCAAATTTATTGTACATAAAGTTTGTTACAAAGCTTTGCTTTACTGTCACTCTGTTATATTCATAAATTTAAACATAAAAAGTAGGTTTCTTTAAGATTAAATGTGTGCTTTTCATTAACAGCAACATTTGCATTTATGTGTGATGTCTTAATACATACATATTTGACTTCAGTAGTTACAGACTCCTTTATTCATCTGTGTGAACCACATTTGGTAGGCATCACTGTCAGGATCTGTAAAAATATCACTAGTTTGTGATGACAACAGATGGCACAGGAACTGACCATCAGTGTTGGCATATCTAGAAATATCCATTCCCTGCTGACGAATAGATTCAGAAGATGATGTCTCATTGATGGCTGAGGTATGGCAATAGCACTGTTGTAAATAACTTCACTATCACTTGTAGGACTAATACTGTGGTTTACGATTTGCTCCCATGTCTGACTGATCAATAAACCCCTAAAATGGAGGAAAGCTCAGAGGAGATGGGCAAGGATGGTGTGCCCGTGAAACTCAGGGAATAATGCAGGGTCTGACTGACCACAACTGTTGCAAAGAAGCTGACTTTATCTCACCACAAAGAAGACCAGAGGTTGACATACATTTTAAACAGCTATCAGCAGCTGAATAGATCAACTTGTGGTGTAAATGTTTCTCTGTGAGCCCATTCAAAGACCATGAATGTCTCCCTGAGGTGACCAAACCAGCATGAGGGGAGTGAACTAGTGGTTCAATCACAAATTTTCAAATGTCATAATTAGATAATTACATAAATGTAAAAACTGCAGTTGTTTCTGTATTCTTAAACACTGCAAAGTCTCTGTTTGGGCTTCTAGTCTAAGCAAAACAACTAAGTCTCGAAGTTCAACAATGTCGTCAGTACCTTCTGGACCCATTGAGAGGCAGACATATTATTTCCTACAGCAAGGCTTTCATTGGACTACTGTCCAATCTAAGAAAGTCATAGATGTCCTCAGAATAGCCTGATAAGAGACATATATTATGGGTTTCTGGGATGCCAGCTGCCTGTCCCCAGTACTCACTGCACATCAGTTCCACAGGTCAAGGTTCTGAAGGACTGACATGACCTTGACTGGTTCTCAGCCTAGATCAGCTACCACTATAACTCCTTCATCATTTTTTGTGGCTGTTCAGTTTACAATCAGGGCCATCAAAACTATGTGTCCTACTCATTGATGCTAGCTCTTCTCTAAAGGGAGCATGCAGAGAAGAGGTAAGAGTACAGGTAGCACTAGACATGGACTGCTGGGAACACCAGGTATCTATTCCAATCCCAAAGTCAATGTCTCTATTGCTATATATCTTGCTAACAGCTGAAAAGCATCTCACTAAGTGCTCTTGTTTTCCCTGAAATACTTTCCTCTAAAGACAGTATTTTAGAGTGATCAAATTATCTTACTTGAGAGGTTGTATTTGTGGGGTTTTGTTTTGTTTTGCTTTTTTACCCTGTTATCAATCTTACCTGAGCTGCCTTTCACTGCCCTTCTAACTCCTCTGCTCAAATGTTACTGCACTTGCAGTAACTATCAATTAGTACTTCCCACCTGGATTTGTTGCACCACAGGTGCTGAATGCAGAATATCTGCAAGGGCAGAGTGCTGAGCCTTGTACTGCTGGTTCTGCTCCTTAATCTTCTTCTCAAATTTCAAATATTCAGTTTCCTTGTGATGAGCTGTAAATTTCTTCCCAATTTCTTTCTTGACTGTCTTTAATAGACTACTCAAATTATTTGCAACTTTACACAAAGCTGTACTTCAACTGCTTGAGCTTCTTCTGTAGATTTAGTGTTATCCTGGGGGAATACAAATATTTTTCCTGCCTTTCACCCAGAAAGGCTTACAGCTTCCTTTCCAGATGAGCTGTTCCCTTAAACTATCTACTAGGCAAGAGAAACTCTCTCCCTCTCTCTCCCCCTCTCTCTCTTCCCCTCTC
>NW_010300543.1:49115-60911 GCF_000700745.2 Antrostomus carolinensis | reverse complement strand
CCCTTCCAACCCAAACCAGCCTGTGATTCTAGGTCCATGGGGCAGGAGGACAAACCTCACTCCCTTGAGGCCAAGCACGAAGCTCATCTCTAAGTCTGCATTTTCTGTTCCTCACCTCCACATTGTCTTCTCCAAAAATCACAGAAAAAAAACCATGGTGCAAACTAGAACTGGAAACCCTGAGGGCCTGGGACTTGCAGCTATCCCTCTCCACCTCAGGTCATCTTGCTACCTCCCTCCAGAGCTGCACACTCAAAAAGAGAAAGGAAAAGCCCTAAAGACAACAAAACTTCACATTTTGGAGTCTCAAAGCCCAGCACCTCTCCCTGCCCACCATTTGCTGAGACACCCTTGGTTGGTAACCGGGCCCTGGTGCTGCCTGGACTGGCTCAGACCCAAATCATCCCTATATTTGAACCAAACCAAGCTGGGGGATGGCACATCATTGCCAGAGCACTGAAATAGCCGAGGTCACCCCAAGACCTCCTGTGCCACAGTAGCTCTGGGTCAGCGTGAGAGAAGTTTTCAGCTCAAGCTGAATGACCTGGAGAGGAATTATTTGGATGATGTGCTAGACACATGAAGCTGTCATAACTGAGTCACTGAGTGGAGATCAGTGACGAGTGGTGTCCCTCAGGGGTCGGTATTGGGACTGGTGCTGTTTAACGTCTTTGTTGGCAACATGGGCAGTGGGATCAAGTGCACCCTCAGCAAGCTTGCCGACGACACCGAGCTGGGTGGCTTGGTCGACACACTGGAGGTAAGGGATGGCATCCAGAGGGACCTTGAGAGGTGGGACCATGCAAACCTCATGAAGTTCAACAAGGCCAAGTGCAAGGTCCTGCACCTGGGTTGGGGCAACCCCAGGCACAAATCCAGGCTGGGGGAATGAAGGGATTGAGAGCAGTCCTGAGGAGAAGGACCTGGAGGTGCTGGTGGATGAGAAGCTCAACATGAGCCGGCAACGTGCGCTCACAGCACAGAGGCCAATAACCGTGTCCTGGGCTGCACCCAGAGCAGCGTGGGCAGCAGGTGGAGGGAGGGGATTCTGCCCCTCTGCTCCGCTCTCCTGACACCCCACCTGCAGTGCTGCCTCCAGTGCTGGGGCCACCAACAGCAGAAGGACATGGAGCTACTGGAGCCAGTGCAGAGGAGGCCACGAGGATGATGCGAGGGCTGGAGCAGCTCTGCTGTGAGGACAGGCTGAGAGAGCTGGGGCTGTTCAGCCTGGAGAAGAGAAGGCTCCAGGGAGACCTTATTGTGGCCTCCCAGTGCCCGAAGGGGCTCCAGGAAGGCTGGGGAAGGACTTTGGGACTTCTTTGGAAATGCAGCAGGACCTTTTTCCAGCCCCTTTTAAACTCACCCTGGAGAGCAAATGCCAAGCTGGGGACAACTATGTACAAGTTCCTTCATTCAGTCCACACCTCCTCAGCATATCATGGCCAGAGCTGGTTAACAAGTGCAAAGAGACCATCCGTGAGCTTCACTAAGTGGTCCTGGTTCAGCCAGGGACCCCCATCACCAGCTGTGATCCACATCTGGCTGCCCCTGCTCAGGTCAGCAGCACAGGGGCACAGCTCAGTACCAGTCCTTGGTGTAGTTTTGGTGGCAGACAGTGCCCTCCAGTGGGACATCTGCCACCACACCATTCACACATCTTCCCAGAGGAGGGAAAAAAAAAAACCAAAACAACAAATAATTCAAATTTTAAAAGCCCTAAATTAGAGAAGTTCCAAGCCTGAAACCTGGTGGGAAGGGGGAGAAGCTGTGGAGACAACTGTGCTTCACTGTCAGCAATGAGGATTTTGCAGCATTCATGCAAGTACCAAAAATGCTGTCCCCATCATATGCCATAACCTGGCCAGGAATGTCCCTAAAAACTTAGAAGTGGGGGCGTTTCACAGAAGATCCTTAGATCTTGGAGCATCAAGCAAGAGTGCAAGAATAATCTTTAATTTCTTAAATCAAGCATCAAAACATCTTATTTCCTTTTTTTTTTCCTTAAAAAAACCCCCATTTAATTTCAATGCATCAAGGGAGTAAGTTAGGAGAAGACATATGGAGACATGGAGCAAGTGCTTTGCTCCCCAAGCTGAGTGAGCATTAAAAAAATTAAATTACAAGATGAGGAAGACCATGGAATGTTTGTGGTCCATAAAACATGTCAGAGGGGTTTGCACAGCCAGTGTCAGCCAGGGACAGCAGGAGTGACTGTGCAGGTCACCAGGGCCACAGGAGGTTTGGGGGGGAGCTATCAGGACCCCTTCAAAGCTGAGGGGACTGCTCCAGGAAGACCTGGTATGGCTGGCCGGGGGGGGCACGGGCAGCCCCCAGCCACTCAGGGGTCCTGGCCCGCAGCTTCAGCTGGAAGGGGTCAAGGTGCAGGCACTCCCCCAGGTCATGCAGCTCCATCACTGGTGGTTCCTCCACAGCTCTCACTGGTGGTTCCTCTGGGCTTGCGTTCCTCCTGCAGTGCCATCCCCACCTGGTTGTCCTGCACATGGCACTGGCAGCCACCAGTGTTGCCAGGCCAGCCATGATAGCTGCACCCACCAAGATGTCAGCATGGCGGAGGAAGAAGCTGATTCCTGCAAGAGAAGGGCCATGGCCTTGTCCTGCTTGCCCCAGTAGCCCCCAGTTGTGCTCACAAATTCCTTCACGTCCCCCCCACATCATGACCCACCCTGCTCAGGGTGAGACCTGAAAGCTGTGGGTGATCTTCCAGGAGGGTCAACATCTCCTCTCTTGCCCTCCAGAAACCCTCATGACCACTTCCAGGATATAACACCTCTCCCAAACCTCCATCCCAAAGAAATATATAGACCAAGAGCCAGGCTGCAGCAACAATACATGGCTGCTGCTATCCCAGGAGAGCAAAGCAACTGCCAAACCCATGTGCAGCTACATGGAGTCTAGAAAACCTGCTACCATTGCCATCCAGACCTGAAGGGACCCTCTCCTTGACCTAAGAGATAAATATGCATTTATAAAATTATTTATGTATTAATATAACACCATATCCAGCCAGTCTGGATAGACTTAGACTGCATAACTGGTTAACAAAGCTGGAGCTGAGAGGATGGATGAGAAATGCAGTTTGGCTGCAAGCTCACATTCAGGTTTAAGCCACTTCCAATGCTGCAGGGACGAGTAGCAGTGAAGTTTTGAGTGCACATTGCAGAATATTTGAGGGTGGTCAGACACTGGAACGGGATGCCCAAGGAAGTTGCAGATGCACCCTCCCTGGAAGTGTTGAAGGCCAGGCTGGATGAGGCTTTGAGCAACCTGGTCTAGTGGAAGGTGTCCCTGGTGATGGCAGGGGGGTTGGAACTGGATGAGCTTTAAGGTCCCTTCCCACCCAAACCATTCTATGATTCTATTCTATTAATATTGGTGTTTTTCAAACCAGGAGGCCCTGGTACTCTACACAACTGGATTAGCCAGCTCCCTCCAGGTTGCATGTGGCGACAGCAATGCTACCTAAATTATTTGCCCACTCACACAAGAAAAAACACCCAGCCACAGAAGAAAGTAGAGCTGCTACTTTGTCCTCTACCTGATCGGGGAGCATGGATGCAGAGGGTGCCAGACTTGGTGACAGAATGATCTTCATAGTCCTTTTTGCAGCGGCAGAGGTACGTGCCCACGCCATTGAAGCACTCTGCCTCCTCCCCACAGAGGTCAACCCCAGCAAGGCACTCGTTCACGTCTGTAAGGGGGGAATAGGTGCTGTAAGTCAAGCCTGGCACAGCATAAAAGGGTTTGTCCCAGAGAAAAGTGAAGCACACCTTCAACAAACAGTGAAACAAGCTGCAGCTTCTCCACTCCTACAGAGGTGCCCAGCAGCTCCTCCAGCTGGGAGTGCAGGAGGAGAGACACATTCCTCTCCTCCGGCTTCAGATGTAGCCAGAAGGTGAGCAGGAGGTTGGCATCGTTTGTCCTGCAAGCAGAGAGCCCCAGGTAAGACAGGAGGAGGAAAGCATCAGCACCAGGCCTGGCTCTGAAAGCCCACTCAGACCTCCCACCCACTCGTATGACATTGTGGGGCTGCAGGCTTTTGCAAACGTTATTTGTGACAAGAGGCAGCTTTGCACTTGGACCAAGGGGAGAAGGACAGCCCAGTAATGGGCTTGGAGCTCCTCACGTGGAGCTGGGCTGAAACAACGAGATATTCATGTAAAACAAATTGTAGTGGCAACCTGCAGCCCCAGGTCAGCCTTGACAAAGCATGGCAGGGACCTTGCTGACAGCTCCCAGCTTTCTCCAGCAGACATTATGGCAGGTGTGAGGATCCTCATTTTCTCCAGTTTCAA
Organism: Antrostomus carolinensis; assembly: GCF_000700745.2. NCBI lineage: Eukaryota > Metazoa > Chordata > Aves > Caprimulgiformes > Caprimulgidae > Antrostomus > Antrostomus carolinensis. The sequence continues at coordinate 56,598 of NW_010300543.1, read as the reverse complement.
TCCATCAAAGACTTATAAAGGCCTCAGCCAGCACTAAACACCAACTTTTACCATCTTTTCTCTAGAAAACAAGGGGGTTTTTCTACTTTCAGGACAAATTACAGATCACAGGAGAAGAACAAGGTTGGGTCTCTGCCTGGAGAAGGACAACCCAAGTCATTACTATCCAGAAGTATTTCAGATTATAGCAAAGTCACCTGCCAAGCCAGCAGCACACCAGCAATCCTACCTTTTGATTTCCTTTAACTTTATTTCATTGACTCTGTTGGCAGAAATTTTCAGGTTCTCCTGGATCTGCAAAGGGACAGAGTGACCAGAGCTGATTTGGTGTTTGATGGGCAGGAGTATGGCAGCAAACAGTTCCTTTTCTCAATCTACCTTCCCAACTTGTTCTTCCCCTTCAGAAGCCACTTGAGATGCATTAGATGTCCCATAGCCCACCACTCTGAGCCTTTTCTCTAGGGGAATACTAACTGTTCCCATCTGCTTTAGCTTCAGCTCAATCCCTACAAACTCATAAGGGCTCTGGCTTACAACATGCCCCATTTCTAGAGGAAAGTTACAGCCCTCAGTTGGTTGTGTCCCTGTCCCTGCAACGCTCTTCTCCTGCCTTGTGATGGCACAGCACTATCAAGGGCTGCAGCAGCTAAATACCAGCCACTGAGTCTGGGCATCCTGCCAGGGCATCAGCATTGACCTCAGGTGATGACCAGCACAAGTTCATCATGCAGCCTTAACAGAAAAATCCCTGGAATGAAGGGACAACACAATCTCCAGTCATTGACCATTGGGGACATCACATTTGGTTTTCCCACCCCATTCCCAGACTTACCTGATTTTTCAAAGATTCAAGAAAACCCTTTTGGAGCTCACTTCCACCATGAGGAATCCAGTCCTTGGGTTTGATTTCAATAGTTACTTCAAACAGCACATCTACCAGAAGACACAAGATCCTGGTATGTTTAAATCCACATAACACAAATAGGCTCCTTAAATAAGCTAGTCCTTAAACATCAACAACAGCAGACCAGCTCCATGAGGACATGCTTGTGTAAGCCAGTGCCACGTGGGTATTTCCAGAGGTTCTGCATCAGGTAGAACAAGTTGTTGAGTAACAGATGAAAACAAAGCTTAGCTAATGCTGGCTGCTGAATATGGGAATTGATCTTTGAGCAAAAAGTGTACAAAGCACTAACGTGCACCCGGTCACATTCATGTTTCATTAGCTATTATCTTTCCCAAAGGTATCATCATAATTTCTGATGGAGTCTAAAAGCCCATTTCTCTCACCCATCTCTATTTGGGATCAGCTTAGATAAACTGCTGTGGTCTGGCTGAATCCAGGCTGGCACAGATTTACCAGAGTCTGCTGTTTAAAGCCTATTTATTCAGCAATATTTCTCCCGTTCAAAGCTCAGGCTTCTGTATTGACTCCTTTTTGCAAGCTGGGCTGCTCTGTCTCTACCATACAAGCCCAGTGTTGTGCTGTCTCATTGCTAATGATCCCATAAGCAGGTTTTGCTTCTCTCCTCAGCCTGAGGAGCAGGACTTCTGCAGGTTTCTAATCCAGATAGTCAGAAGACACTCATTGGAATATATATATTTGAGAAACTGAGGCACATTCACATTCTCAAATATATATAAAAAAATCATAGAATCATAGAATGGTTTGGGTTGGAAGGGACCTTAAAGCTCATCCAGTTCCAACCCCCCTGCCAGCAGCAGGGACACCTTCCACTAGACCAGGTTGCTCAAAGCCTCATCCAGCCTGGCCGCGAACACTTCCAGGGAGGAGCAGCCACAGCTTCTCTGGGCAACCTGTTCCAGTGTCTGACCACCCTCACAGTGAAGAACTTCTTCCTAATATCTAATCTAAACCTCCCCTCTTTCAGCTTAAACCCATTTCCCCTTGTTTTGTCATTAACTGCCCTTATGAAAAGTCCTTCTCCAGCTTTCTTGTAGCCCCTTCAGGTATTGAATTATAATTGAATTATGATTATACCCTTCAGATACAATCCTAAACAACCAGTAAGCAATGTTTGAATTCAAACAAGCCAGCATTTATGTCAGGTTCAGCATGTGAACTCAGGTTTCTCCACAGAAAGTGCAAAGTGGCCAAAGCACAACTATGGGATTGCACCAATACCTTCAAAATTGGAATCTTTAAAGTGGGTACTACTCAGAAACACCCTTCCCTCCTTTCCAAAATTAGCGAGCAGGTGATGTCCATGCACAACACCAATCGACACAATGAACTCAGGGAAGTGTTTTAAGACAAACTTAACTCTTTGCATCGCTCACCTCCAGGATGGTGCTGGGACTGCAGTGCCGTGTCGTTCTCCAGAGATGCCAGGACAGAAACCAGATCTGGCAGAGCAAGGGAAAGAATCAGGCTGCTTATCTTAGAGTACCAGTAAAGGGAGAAGAAGTACATGAGGTATGTGTCACTGTGCAAGGAAAGTGCCACGTGCCGACTCCTTCCTATTTTCCTTGTACTGAAATTAAATATCAAGCCCTAAATAGAGTCTACTCTTCTCGACAGTGGGAAGTGCTCTTCAGAAATAAATCACCCCAATAAACCTCATTTCCATTTCCGTAAGTGGATGAAATGAAGCCACCAAGGCTCCTACAACCAACAGAGCTGCCTTGGACCCTGGTGGAGCAAAGCAGCTTGTGTGTTAGATGTCAGCAACTGCCAAAGAGCTAAATAAACTCTTCCACACCTCGACAGTGAAGGGGCAAGAACAGTTTGGAGGGGAGGAAGACCAACATCTTTTCTATCTTCAGACATAAATTAACACATCAGCAGCTAAATATTTCCCTGAAAGAAGTCTACCATCAACTCTTAAGCTTTCTTAGGAGACAAAAGCCTTTTTTCCCCCACCTCTTCCCTCAACTTATGGAGCTCAAACTGAGTTATCATGGCTAGGAGCATGCTGGCAGGCTACAGCCATGGGAATCCATGCAAGCCACAGCTGTTTAAAAACAAGAGGAGCACTCACAGTCTGCTTTGGGTACTGAGTCATAGGTGAGAGGCTGGCTCCTCCATGGACAATTCAGAGCACTTGTATTAGGAACCAGCCTCTCCCTGTTAGGAAGAGCATCATCCCATAGATGCCCATGTTACAAAAGATAACCCTATGTCTTCTCAAATACCACCTTCCTTGGGTACAGAAGGAGTCAAGAGTGCTACCACGTGGACCAACTGAAGGTAACAGCTGTATCTCCAAATAGAACCTCTTAAGAGAATGCTGCATGACTGGAGATGGATATTGCACAGTATCAGGCATCAGCTCGGCCATAAATAACCCAAAAACCACCTTACCAAAGAGTTCTTCATTCCTTTCTCCCAGGGACACCGTATCTCCAGACATCACACCAGGAAAGGGGTAGAGAGATGGTTTTGTGCTCATGTTTAGCAGTGACTCTTCCAGCACTGGTGTCTGTGTGTAATGTGCATCAGCAACTGCTTCTTCTGACAGGCTGTCACTGGCCTGATCCAGGCTAGATGGTTTGGCAGAGACCTCTACATTGCTGCTGGGCACCTCTGAGGAAGAGACACTTGCTGAGTGACGTGGGACTACAGTGAACAGAGAAGACACTGGCTTTTTGCCCCTCTTTGCAATCTCTAAGGTAGGTGGCTCAGCTTTATGCCCAGTGTCTTGCCCAGATGGAGCTGGCTTCACCAACACATCACCTTTGGTTTCTCTGCCCTCAGTGCCACCATCCTTGAGGCTCCGTTCCAGCTTGGTTTCATCCTGCAGCTGACCATGTTCACTCAGGTTTGCACCAGACTGGGCATCTTCTGTGAGACTGGGATAGTGTTGGGCCTCTTCATCTGGACTCACAGGTTCAGGCTGGATCCTGCCACCAGCAGCTGCAGCTGATGGTCCTGGAGAGGCTCTCAGCATGGGCAATAAACCTTTTGTTACTGCTGTCCTCCAGCTCACTTTTTTGTGGACATCCTGGACGGGCTCTTGGGGAGCTATGGCATCATTTGAAGAGCCTACAGTTTCAGAGTCTCTAAATACATAATACTGGCCTTTAAAATGTCCATATTGATGGTTTGTGGAGCCACTCTCTGACAGAAATAACACATGGACTGCAGTAGCTTGCGTAGCAAAGATCAGAGTACCTCGGTTGTGACAAGCGTACACCACTTTGGTTTCCACACTTGATGAGACCCCCTGGAAGATTATCTTGTCCTGGTTTTTGCCACAGCCTTCACTCTCCTGAAACCCTTGGATGTAGATGACAATGTGCTTCTGAGGGCCTGCCCAGATGGTCCAGTTGCACCAGATGTTGGTTTTAATGTCAGCATGTGGTGGCAGGTAAAACATCCCAGACCCATCCTGAAAGACGAGGTGGCAGCTGCTGATGGGGAAGTACTCCACTGCCCAGGGTGGTCCCAGCTCTGACACATCAGAAAAGAAATGCATGGTCAGTGGTTATTTTACATTTAAAACCTTCTCCTGCTGCAAAATTTCTACTGTTTCAGCCCCCAGAGCCACAACTCAGCTCTGCAATGGGAGTTGAGCCCAGACTCCAGCTTCTCTGTAGGGATCTGGCCCTTTACAGCCCATCCAGCCTTCAGCCCCATGAATGACATGGGTTTGCTTCCAATGGAGCTTTGGCCAACAAGACCATTTGTTGGAAGTCTTCCCCTCCCCAGACAGCCAGGGCTATACTTGCCAGGCTTGGCATGCAGGTGATAGACACAGCCTTCTCCTTGCCCCCACCAGTTCCTTCTACCTTCTAAAGATGGCTAACAGCAAGAGATGAAGTACTGGGAGACCTACCAGCATGTTTCTGTTGCTGTCCTCCTGGCATCCGGGTGTTTCTGGATAGAGGAGCATCAGAGGGCTCCTGAGGCTTTTGGCCTCTCAAGACTGTTTCTCCCTCAAAGGCCACAGGAGGACCAGGGTATGCAGAAGCAGCACTGAAAGAGGCATTTCTCTGCTCTCCTGCACCCACTCGGAGAGCTTCAGCTGGTTTTTGCATTTTAAATTCCCCAAGGATGGATGCAGAAGCCAGTTCGTCACTGGTAGCCGTGCCCTGATGCTGCATGGGCATCATGTGCTCCTCTCTCCTCACCCCAAAGGTGCCAGGCAGGGAAGCTGGTGCCACCTCAGAGCCACTGTTCACATGGTCCTCAAGCTGAGGAAGCCCCACACCAGGCCTTGGGACAGTGATCAAGGCTGAGGAGGGAGCCCTGGCTGTTGAGCCTACAGAGGCTGAAGCTCCTCCTCGGTGGCCATCCACCTCCCCCAGCACCAGCTTCTGTATCCCAGGGCCAAGGTGTCCAGGGGGCCCATCTGTGCCTTGTTCAGAGGCTATTGATGGAGGGTGAGGTGGTGAGGGGGAAATCATCTCATGTTCTTCTGGGCTAGCCAGTGAGATGCCTACCCTTTGCCTGACAGGGTCCAAATCCAAACCAGCTGGCATAGAGAAGATGACCTTGGACACAAGTCCCACTTCTGGAGGAAGATGTGCTTCAGGGGTGAAATCATTAAAGCTGAAGTCTGCAGGGACAGGTTCTGTGCAGGAGACCACCAGCATGGGGGTTGCTTCTATCCCTAGGGCAGATGTGGCTGTGGGAAGATGCTTCAGCCCTGTTGGCAAAGGGGGTGTGACCAAACTCAGCTCTGCAGCTCTGTCACTTTGGTGGTGGCAGCTTTCTACACCCAAGGAAGACACACAAGCTTTCTCAGCAGCTGGACAGTCTTGTACATGGGTATTTTGGAGAAGGCTCACAGGGTCTGTAGGGTCTGACTGCAGGACATGACTGCTCTGGCCACGCAAATGAGGATGTTCTTGGAGGACGTCCCACGGTGCTATGGGATGCAGCACTGTCTTCTCCTCAATAACTCCCCTAAAACTTTCCAAGGGGGAAATACCCACAAGCTTCGTATATTGGAGACCAGTAGTTCTCAGCTCAGGTTGAGTCATGGAGAAATCCCCTAAACTGCTTTGGCATCTTTTGTTTCTCTCAGGTAGCAGATGTGAGTGGTGCTCATTGACCACTTCATATAGACTACTCAGGCTGGGCATCAGACCCTTTGCAAGGTCATCAGCATCACCTCTCACTGTGCTACCAGCCAAGATGTTCAACTGGGGAAGGTTTTCATCCTTCTCTAAACTGACTGTGCTGAGCCCTTGGTACATGGTGGTGTCTGTGCTCTCTTTGCTTTCTCTTCTGCCAGGGAACAAAGATGATGAGTGTGCAGCCAAGTGCAGGCAATTTGTGTGTGTTGGTTTAATTGTAAACTGTAGGTCTCCCAGATGGTTTGGCCTTAGGGTAGGGTGCAGGACAGATTGCCTCTTCTCCAGCCTCTCACCTGCCAGCTGTGGAAAAGGCTCCACTACCTCCAAGGCACTGAGCAAAGGAGTTTCTAAAAGCACACTTGAAAGCCTGTGCTGATAACCAAAACCAACAGTGATGTCCCCACTCACAGAGAGACTCTGCCCCCAGGTATCTTGCACTACAGTGGGGATCATACCCCTAGGGGTTCCTCTGCCTTGAGCTTCCTTGCAGCATCCCACACCTCCTCGTAGCTCAGATCCCAGCACACAGGGAGCTTTTGTTTCCAGGAACTGTGTCCTTGTACCTTCATATGGGACAAGCTCAACAGAACTTCCAACAGCCATGGTATCCAGTGTGCTCCCTCTCCCCTGCAGCAACCCACCACTCAACACCATGATCTTGCCAAGGCTCACAGTGCTACACGTGGTCGCAAAGCCCAGCACATCTCTAAGGTCTTCAAACCATTCAGACTGAAAAATACTATCTTGTTTCAGTAGTTTTGGAGCAGGAGTTTCAGAAATGACATCACCTTTGGAGGAAGATTCACTTTCCTGGTCTTGGAAGATGTAGTACTTCCCTTTAAATTGTGTCTCCTTGCAGTTTGGCAAGTATCTCTTCAGCAACACAACGTGGACAGCTTGAGCAAAGGTGGCAAAAACATGCGTCTCCTTTTGCCAGCAAGCATAAACCACACTGTTTTCCACCAGTGAAGAAACTCCTTCAAATAAGATTTTGTCCTCATTTTTGTTGCAATTCTCCTTAGTAGTGAAGCCTTGAATATAAATTATTATATGTTTTCTGGAGCCTGCCCAGATTGTCCAGTTGCACCAGAAGTTTATGGGAGAATCACCATGGTACGCTGGAGGAGAAAACTCCCCATACTTGTCCTTCAGGACTCTGTGGCAGCTTCTTATAGGCACATGTGCCAATATCCAAGGAAACTCTGACCCTGGAAGACAAGCAGCAACAGCCTCAAGTTTTCATCCATCTCTAGTTCCCAGATTTACTCGTCCTTACTTCCAGGAATTATTTTCAAGCTCCCTTACCTCCCCATTTATCTGCCCTCCACTCCCATGTGCCACGCAACACAAATCCATCAGCAGGAGAACACTCAAGTAACCTTGTGTCAGGTCCTGAGGTCAAGGGGAGGAGGCCACCTGAGCACACACCAGCTCCAGG
>NW_010300543.1:40196-49092 GCF_000700745.2 Antrostomus carolinensis | reverse complement strand
AATGCCTAAAACTGCTGTCCCTGCCAGCCCAAGTGACTGTTTCCATCCACACACCAGCAACCTACCCCAAACCTCCTCCCCACCAGTATATGACACTTCAGAGGACTCAGAGAGCTGAGGGCAGTTGGAGAAGCTCTGGGCACCACCACCATCTCCTGCCCCACCTGCAGAGCTGGGAAGTAGTGCTCTCTGGAAGGTGTTTTCATCCCCTTTGCTTTAAAGAGCTCAGCCAAGCAAGAAGCTCTCAGAGCTTCAGTAGTAGAACGAGCAATGTAGCATCTCACCACAGCTAATTTAGCCCTCAAGGTGGGAAACACCTTCCCTCAGGCGGGAAGAAATAGGGTCTTTTCCAAAAATGCTCTCTCAAAGCTAGAAGAGCCACAAGGCAGCAACAGATTTACCCTACAGGAGCACAATTTAAATTTGGATTGAATTTTTTCCTCTTTGTTTTTATTGCTGCCCAACAGTGATTTGCTACAGAATACTTGCTGCTGCCTCCAGGATCCTGATCTGCAGTAGAGGTCTGGCAGCTGGAAGACAGCAGCACACGTTGTCATCTCCCACACTACCACTGATTTTCCCCTTCCCCAGCACTTGATATCAGCCACATCCCTTTCCCTCCAGCCAGGTTGTTGCTCCTAGTTTTCCATGGCTGGATGTGCCCAACAAGTTCTGGGGAGAATTTATGAATTTATTCAGGTTAGGGGAGAAAGAGAAAGGAGAGGGGAAAGAAAGAGAAAGGAGAGGGGAAAGAAAGAGAAAGGAGAGGGGAGCTAGTCTGAAGATTAACTCTTACCTGGCTTAACCTTCTGATATTCCTGAGAAAGGAGAGGGGAAAGAAAGAGAAAGGAGAGGGGAAAGAAAGAGAAAGGAGAGGGGAAAGAAAGAGAAAGGAGAGGGGAAAGAAAGAGAAAGGAGAGGGGAAAGAAAGAGAAAGGAGAGGGGAAAGAAAGAGAAAGGAGAGGGGAAAGAAAGAGAAAGGAGAGGGGAAAGAAAGAGAAAGGAGAGGGGAAAGAAAGAGAAAGGAGAGGGGAAAGAAAGAGAAAGGAGAGGGGAAAGAAAGAGAAAGGAGAGGGGAAAGAAAGAGAAAGGAGAGGGGAAAGAAAGAGAAAGGAGAGGGGAAAGAAAGAGAAAGAAGAAAAGAGCTAGTCTGAAGATTAACTCTTACCTGGCTTAACCTTCTGATATTCCTGATAGGATCCACATGCCTATAAAGAAAAGAGTGTTATCGCAGACCCCAGTACCACTGCCCATGCTTGTAACACTGCTCAGAGAGATCCCAGCCCAAGCTCAACAGGAAGGAAGAACCAAATCCATTGTGTCCTGGTAGCTTTGGGTTTTGCCTGGACAAAGCTCCTAGGGCCACCTCATTTTTTCCATGTGATAATAAATATTCACCCCTCCCTACCTCCAAAAGCATTGCCTGCTTGATGCTGTGAGACCACAGCTGGTACAAACCCCCCCACCCAAAACACAGCAAGCAAAACCCCGTTGTGCTTTAATCCATAGGAGAGATGGAATCATAAACAGGTAGGATGCTGCACCCAGGGAATTTCCTACAGGGAACCCGTCCTGCTTCCCATCACTCACCCTTGGAGCAGCATCACAGCGGGGCCTCAGCTTCACCCCGGGATCCTGCCTGCCACCAGCCGGTCCCCACACCCAGGGCACCAGGAGCAGGGCCAGAAGCATTGGGAAGAGCAAAGGCTTCATGGCAGAACTTTACTGGAGGCACAACATTGAAATGAGACCAAAAAAGAAAAGGAAAAACTCTCTCTCCCTAAAATATTCCCCCAGGCAGAGCAAATGCAAGATCATCACCTTTCCCAGCCCCTCTCTAAAACACATCCCTGCAGCCAAGGGTTGTGTCTGGGAGCCCACTCACTCATATACTGCCCTGCTACCCCTGTGATAGCAATTAGCTAATTAATGGATGCTAATTAATGAGGCCAGCTATCACTCATTAGGGTTAGACCTGCTCTTTCCATTTCCTGTCCAGTATTCCTCCTTCCGTGGTTGTTTTGGTGAGAGAAGGCATTATCCATTTATAATGCATGATGCTATAAACTGGAATTAAAGTGATGCTGATGCCCTGACCTGACCCAGAAGCAGAGCCCAAGTTGCTTGTTCTCTGGGGAAAAAACAAACAAACAAAAACCCCAACAAACTAAAACCAAAACAAGCTTCAAACAATTACTGGAGGAGGGGGAAAAAAGCCCTAATGTAAAAGTGAATGTTTTCATCACATTTTAACTGGCTTCTGCCAAAGTCTGTGATTTAAACTGGAAGAGATTCAGATGAGATGTGAGGAGGAAATTCTTTGGTGTGAAGGTGGTGAGACACTGGAACAGGTTGCCCAGAGAAGCTGTGGCTGCTCCTCCCTGGAAGTGTTGAAGGCCAGGTTGGATGAGGCTTTGAGCAACCTGGTCTAGTGGAAGGTGTCCCTGCTGCTGGCAGGGGGGTTGGAACTGGATGAGCTTTAAGGTCCCTTCCAATCCAAACCAGCCTGTGATTCTAGGATTTCCCCCAGGACTGTGCTGTCCTGATGCAGGACTGTGTTAAACAGCTGAAACCACCTTGAAACAGAAGCATCTCCTCTCCTCATCTACACTTAGCAAAGTGTGGAAAGCAAATAGCCCTGGTAATGATGTATAAATTATTAGCTCCTTAGAATTCTTTCAGCTGTAACTTGTCATTAGGGGCCAGGCAGATAAGGCAGTTGGGCTGTTTGACATGCAGCTTTGACAATATTCCTTTTAAAAGGACAATCATCATTTAGCAAAATAAAATCAAAAATACTTTTTTTTTTTCTTCTTTTTTTCTTCTAAGTCACCACAGTTTGACAGGCTGACAAGTCTTCAGGGACAAATACACCTATTTTTCTCATGGGCTGAAACAAGCAGCATGTCAGACCCGCAGTGGCCTTAGTGTGAGAGATTCCTGCTCCCCATTTTTAAGCTTTTCCACTCATCCCGCATGCGGTTTCTCCAGCCAAAAGACCAACAAGAAGCCATCATCCTTCCAGCAGCACAAACCTTCTCCTCCCACAACTGTGTGTAGCCACATATCCAACGTGACCCCCAAATTCCCTCTCACTCTCCTACAAGTGGGTGCAGACAGAGCTGCAAACCTTGCTCCACACTTACTGTGTAAATGGGGTTTGTCCTACACGTACATCAAACAGGGTTGTGCTCCTATGATGGAAACCCTGGAAGATCAGCATCCTGGCTGGATGTCCTCCTGCAAAGCAGAGAGGTCCCTAAAGTATCATTTGCTGGGAGAACAGGAGCCTTTGCTTGATTTTATGGTAGAGTTGAGATGGTCAAATAAATTGTAAGGTCAAGTTTATTTTTAATTTCCCGATACGTATGTATTTGAGTGAGGAATTTTAATATGTAGAGGGGTTTTTGTTTGTTTGGTAGCTATTTTTTTTTTAGTTTTATGGTGAGTATTTCCATAAATACATAAACTGTCCATTAGAATGTCTGGCCCTTTTGACTAAATCGTTGATGGAGCCCTGGGACAGGCTGCCCAGGGAGGGTGTGGAGTCTCCTTCTCTGGAGACATTCAAGACCCACCTGGACGCCTTCCTGTGTGATCTCATTTAGGTTCCTGCTCTGGCAGGGGGATTGGACTGGATGATCTTTTGAGGTCCCTTCCAATCCCTGACATTCTGTGATTCTGTTGTGCTCAGTGGTTGTTGATTTTCTTATTTATTTTGGAGCCATCTGGCCCAAAAGTGTATTTGTAGGAGAGCTGGTGGGCACATTCATGCCGAGTTGCACAGACAAACTGCACCATGGGGCTAAAAAACCCCAAATTATGGATCTCATCCTCTCTACCAGCTCCTGCACTCTTGGTTTCTTGGGATGAGGTTGAATCTTTCCCAGGATGGACCCGACATGACCCTTGTCAGACTGGCCTTGTGGACCACCAGCACGGGCAGGTCCACCAAAGGGATAGTCACCAAAATTAAACTAATTTCAGCAAGAGCTCAAATTTCCCTGGGAGTTCCTCCTTACAACTGCTCTGCTATCATTTATAAGGCAACGTGATGTGGCTGGGAGCTTGGGATAGATAAATTTACCATCTACCTCCCTCTAGTGATTGCACTGCTGCATAAAGAGAGAGGGAAAATCGTGCTGGGCACCAGGGGTTTGAGGTTGGGGGTTTTTTTTTTCATTTCTTAGAAAATCAAAACTGAATGCTTTCATTTTTTCTGTCGTTTATTCTGGAACAGGCTGTCCAAAGAGGTTGTAGATGCCCCCTCCCTGGAAGTGTTTAAGACCAGGGTGGATGAGGCTTTGAGTAACCTGATCTAGTGTAAGGTGTCCCTGCTCATGGCAGGGGGGTTGGAACTAGATGATCTTTAAGGTCCCTTCCAACCCAAACCATTCTATGATTCTATGATTCTATGATTCTATGATTTTCTTACACATCAAAAGTGAATGGGAAGAGCTAAAGGAGGATGAGAAATTAGGAGCTCACTCATCACCTCACTAACGAGAAATAACTCAGGTCCAAAAAAAAAAGGGTAGCACGGGTGGCAGCTAAAGGCTGTGGCAAAACCAACATTTTTATTACAGTCAAGAGTTGTTTTTTTTAGGAAATATAGTAACATCACTTATAAGCCCTTTTTTTAACAGGTTTCAAAAGTTGTGTTATTCATTAGAGCTCGGCCAGGCGCCCAGCTAAATACTGAGGAATGTGTCTTTGGTGCTCACCTCAGTGGCTCCATCCCTCCGAGAAGCCGACGGTGCCGTGTTTGCAGGAGCTACTCTATTATTTCTAGATACACTACGTGGAACGACACCCCTGTATTTAGTTACCGGAGATAAGCATCAGTTTAATTCCCATCTCTTTGTGTCACTCCTTAGCTTGATTGATTTCAGGCCCGTTGGGGTCAAAGATGCAATTATCTTCTTAAATACAATTAAAGGTAAGGGATTTCTCAGGAGCTGCTGTTTTCCTTAAATAGGGAGTTGGCTTTCCTTGATCACTGTGAGGGTGGTCAGACACTGGAACAGGTTGGCCAGAGAAGCTGTGGCTGCTCCTCCCTGGAAGTGTTCAAGGCCAGGTTGGATGAGGCTTTGAGCAACCTGGTCTAGTGGAAGGTGTCCCTGCTGCTGGCAGGGGGGTTGGAACTGGATGAGCTTTAAGGTCCCTCCCAACCCAAACCAGTCTGGGATTCTGTGAATCTATGGATCTATGATCAGCGCCTGTTTTTCATTGATTTGACTGCTAATCCTCAGGGATGTTTTGAAGATGCCACCACGCTCCAGTTTATCATGGTGAGTGTTTTACCTGCGTTGCTGGTGAACTGTAATATTATTCATAAAACCAATACCTCGTTGAGACTTCACGTTTGGTGGGATTTCTACAGACGAAGAGCACAAATAAATCACGCCCCTGCAAGATTTGGGTATGAAAACGTGTAGCGTGGGAGAGCTAAAGTGATTTTTTTTTTCTCTGGGCTTTCTGATGGCTTCAAGGCACCTGTTCCTTCTTTACCCTGAACTAGGAATCCATGGACATTGTTATTTAAAAACAAAAAAGCTATAGGATCCATGTGCAATGTAGATCTGGACTTAAAGATTCCTGCTTTTGATTGCAGAGGATCTCGCCTTTACATGAAGTCCATCTCCGTAGCCCTTAGAGCCCAGATGTTCGTGTCCAGATGTTAATCTCCAGGTGTAGAGTCCAGATGTTTGTGTGGCTATGCCCACATGTAGAGTCCAAATGTGTCTGTGGCCTCTCTGTAAAACAGCATAAAAGGTCCTGGAAATGACAATAAATCATATAAAATATGAAGTATAAAGTAAGCCCCGAGCTCTCCTCATGCACCTGACAAGCAGATGGAGCTACAGCAGCAGGACCAAGTTTCAGCTTTGACCTGCAGATGGTACCTGGGAAAGAAAGGAAAAAAATAGGAAAAGGAGAAAAGGGAGGAAAAAGAAAAGAGAAAAAGGAAAAAGGAGGAGAAAAAGAGGGAAGGAAAGAAAGAAAAAAGAAAAGGCGAAAGGGAAGAGAGAAAAGAAGGGGGGAAAGAATGGGGGAAAAGAAAGGGGGAAAGAAAGGGGAAAAGGAGAAAGGGAGAAGGGAAAAGAAGGGGGGAAAGAAGGGGGGAAAGAAAGGGGGAAAGGGAGGCAAAGGGGGGGAAGGGGAGAGGAAGAAAAAGGAATAAAAGGGGTAAATGAAGAACAGAAAAAGGTGAAAGAAAAAAGAAAAAGGGGAGGGGGAAAAAAAGAAAAAAGGCAAAAAGCACAAGCAGGACCCTCCTGGGTCTGTGTCTGGTAGGAATACACCGGTTTTCCTAGCTGCAAATCTGCCCTGGGGTGTCTGGCAGGTGGGTGAGGTGGCACTTCTGGTGCCTGACTCTCCTCCCTGGCCATGCTGGAGGGAAAAGCACCTCGTGGTTACCAAATCACCCTTCTCCCCACGGAAAATCAGCGCCCAGTTAATGAGTAACCTTGGAAATTCACCACCCTCGTCACTGACCGGACACACGCAGCCTTTGCCCTTCTCCTCTCTTGAAGGAGGTGTTTTCCCACCCATGCTGGGGTTTTCCCAGAGGAGCAGCTCTACCAGAGACTGGGGAAATGTCCTCGTCCCTCTATTTAGAAGAGGTGGGATTTCCCCGAGCTGCTCTCAGTGAGCAATTGCTGTGCCCATGGACAAGCCCAGGCGATGATCAGCCTGGCCAGTGCTGGTTTTGGTTGGTGGCAGAGTGGCAGAGGTCAAGTATGGCCATCGCTTTGCCCTGACAGTGGGAAAAAAAAAGAAAAGAGAAAGGAAAAAAAGAGAAAGAAAAAAGAAAGAGGGAAAAAGAGAGAAGAGAAGGGAAGAGAAGGGAAGAGAAGGGAAGAGAAGAGAAGAGAAGAGAAGAGAGAAGAGAGAAAAGAGAAAAGAGAAAAAAAAGAAAAGAGAAAAAAGAAAAAAGAAAAAAGAAAAATAGAGAAAGAGAAAAAAGAAAAAAAATATTAAAAAAAGAAAAAAAGAAGTAAGAGAAAGAAGAAAGAAGGAAAAAGGGAAAAGAGAAGAGAAAAGAGAAAAAAAAGAGAAAAGAGAAAAAAGAAAAAAGAAAAATAGAGAGAGAAAGAGAAAGAGAAAAAAGAAAAAAAAAATTAAAAAAAGAAAAAAAGAAGTTTCCAGTTTTTTCAGCTTAAAGCGTGGCAACATAATGGCAAATGAGCAGCTCTCCAGTAGACGGGGTAAAACACATTTTAAAGGAGATGATGGAAATAAATATCTGTACAAGAAAATATTTTTTTAAATGGAGAAGCTGATGCTTAAGCACAAGGTGGGAGCTGCTGCTTCGTTCCACTCAGCTTGACTTTTTTCACTCCTTTAATTCGGCATCACTCTGATGAGCTATTTTCCAAACCAGAAGGAATCAGTTCTCTGCTAACAGCTCCCAGGGCCAGTTTTCCATCAGGAAAGCAGGTTTAGAAGTGAGCCCACGTGTCCACAGCAATACAAGGGGAATTGGGCTCCACAGGGAATCCCAAAAGATGGAGAGAATGGAGCCCTCAGCCCACTTCAGCAGACAGAGGCCACCTCTCTGCCCTTTTGATGGTTCCTTACATTGGTTATGAGCCCAACACGACTCCATCTGCAAGACTTTCCTTCACCAGCAGCGTCGTGGGTTGGTGCTTCACTCTGGTGTTTCCCCATCACCTCTTTTAAAAGGCATCACAAAAAATTCACACCTCAAATTAGCGTGGGAGGAAACCAAACCAACAAAACCAACCAAAAAAACCCCTACCCAAATGGGGAAGGACCTCCAAGGGAACAAGAGGTGCCATGGAGCTGGGTGGCAGAGGAGAGGGCAATGGGGAGGGTGAGTGGGGAGGACCACACAGCTGAGCCAGTGAGGAAAACTAGGATCCCTGGGGGGCTGAAACTTCCCAGGAAGGGTCTGGGGATCCAGAGGGACCTTGACAAGCTTGAGAGCTGGGCCTGTGCAAACTTCATCTTTAAGGTCCCTTCCAACCCAAACCATTCTATGATTCTATGATGCGTGGGTGCAGGTGGTGCTCCTCAGTTCCAAAGATGTTTGGAGCAGGCCCTTCTCCCTGCTCCCAGGTATCCGAGGGCACCAAGCATGATTGCTTGGCTGGTTGTCCCCAGGCAGAGGGGATTGTCAGGGCACCGGGGGGAGGACAGGCATCTGTGATTCTTAGAGGGATCCTTGAGAGCACCCCCAAAACAGCCTGGCTGGGGGAGACCAACAGCTCACACAACCAGCAGCAGCTCCTGGCCATCAAGGGCTTCAGCCAGGTCAGCACCTACGTTGCCCAGCTGATGCTCAACACAAATGTCTGATGATCCAGATAAGCACTCCTACAATCATAGAATCACAGAATGGTTTAGGTTGGAAGGGCCCTTAAAGCTCATCCAGTTCCAACCCCCCTGCCAGCAGCAGGGACACCTTCCACTAGACCAGGTTGCTCAAAGCCTCATCCAGCCTGGCCTTCAACACTTCCAGGGAGGAGCAGCCACAGCTTCTCTGGCCAACCTGGGACACTGTCTCACCACCCTCACACCAAAGAATTTCTTCCTC
Source organism: Antrostomus carolinensis (assembly GCF_000700745.2). Classification (NCBI taxonomy): domain Eukaryota; kingdom Metazoa; phylum Chordata; class Aves; order Caprimulgiformes; family Caprimulgidae; genus Antrostomus; species Antrostomus carolinensis. Next base: position 40,529 of record NW_010300543.1, on the reverse strand, counting down.
ACATCTCATCTCCATCTCCCCTCTTCCAGTTTCAAGCCATCACCCCTTGTTCTGTCACTCCCTGCCCTTGGACAAAGTCCGTCATTTATGCCCCCCGGTCTCTCCTGGAAGGGGCAGACATTGCCCTTCTGCCCCAGACCCAGGGGATGGTATTAGATGAGAGAGAGAGCTGGTGGCCATCTCTTAACCCCAGGAGGTTCCAAAGCTGGGGCTCGCTTGAGAGGACCAGCTCTGGAGAATGTAAGGAAGAAATTTTTCACACTGAGGTTGGTGAAACCCTGGCCCAGGTTGCCCAGAGAGGTGGTAGAAGCCCCATCCCTGGAAACATTCAAG